>NC_046161.1:21587114-21865340 GCF_011064425.1 Rattus rattus | reverse complement strand
AGGGGAAGCCCTGGGTCCTGCTAAGACTGAACCCCCAGTGAACTAGACTGTTGGGGAGAGGGAAGCAAGGGGGGGAGGGTTGGGAGGGGAACACCCATAAGGAAGGGGAGGGGGGAGGGGGATGTTTGCCCGGAAACCGGGAAAGGGAATAACACTCGAAATGTATATAAGAAATACTCAAGTTAAAAAAAAAAAAAAGTTTTGGAAACATCATGAATTCAAGGGCATACCTAATTATAGTAAAAGCAACATACAGCAAAACCAGTAGTCAAGAAACAACCCAATGAAAGAAACTTGAACCAATCTTACTAAAATCAAAAGAGTAGACAAGGCTGTGCATTCTCTCCCTACCTATTCAGTATAGTACTTGAAGTCCTAGCCTGACCAATTAGACAATGAAAGAGATCAAAAGGATAAAATTAAAAAAAGAAGTCACAACCATCTATTTACAGATGATAAGATAGTATACTTAAGACCCAAAAAATTCTACCAGAGAATTTTTAACCTGATAAACAAACTTCAGCAAAGTGGCTGCATATAAAATTAATCTCTAAACGAAGTGAATAGCATTCCTCTACTCAAAGGATAATCAGTTGGAGAAGGAAATTTGCAATAGTCACAAACAATATAAAATACATTGGGGTAACTCTAACCAAGCAAGTGAAAGATTTGTATGACAAGAACTTCAAGTGTCTGAACAAAGAAATTGAAGATTTCAGAAGATGAAAAGATCTCCCATGACTGGTACAATTAATATGGTAAAAATGGTCATTTTGCTAAAAGCAATCTAAGGATTCAATGCAATTCCCATCAACATTCCAACTCAATTCTTCATAGAGTTGGAAAGAGCAATTTGTAAATTCATTTAGAAAAATAAAATCTCAGGATAGGGAAAGCTATCATTAACAATAAAAGAACATCTGGAGGAATCACCATCCCTGACTTAAAAGCTGTATTACAGAGCAATCATGGATAACATCTGTATGGTATTAGTACAAAGACAGGCAGGTAGATCAAAAGAATATAATTGAAGACCTACAAATGAAATGATTCACACCTGATCTTTGACAAAGGAGCTAAAACCATGCAATGGGAAAAAAGACAGCATTTTCAACAAATGGTGCTGGTCAGCATAGAGAAGAATGCAAATTTATCTATTTTACCACCTTGAACATAGCTCATGTCCAAGTGGATCAAGGACCTCTACATGAAATTTGATATACTAAAACTAATAGAAGAGAAAGTGGGAAGAGCCTGGAACACATGGGCACTGGGAAAATTTCCCTGAGCAGAACACCTAAGCATATGCTCTAAGATCAAAAACTGACAAATGGGACCTCCAAAAATTGCAAAGCTTCTGTAAAAAGCAAATGACACTGTCAGTAGGTCAAAATGGCAACTATCAGATTGGGAAAAGATGCTTTCCAATCCTACATCTGATAAGAGGACTAATAAACAATATATACAAAGGAACTTAAGAAGTTGACTCAGAGAACCAAATAATCCTATTAAAAATGAGGAGCATAGCTAAACAGAATTCTCCATTGAGTAATATTGAATGGCCAAAAGCATGTAAAAAATGCTCAACATCCTTAGTCATCGAAATGCAAATTAAAACCCTGAGATTCCACCCCCACAACAGTCAGAATGGCTAAGAGAAAAAACTAAGGTGACAGCAGATGCTGGCAAGGATGTGGAGAAAGAGGAAACCCCATCCACTGTTGGTGGGCTTGCAAACTTGTATAACCACTCTGGAAATCATTCTGGAGGTTTCTCAGAAAATTGGCCATACTACTCCCTGAGGACCTAGCTATAATACTCCTGGGCATATACCCAAAAGATGCTCCAACACATGCTCCACTCTTTTCATAGCAGCCTCATAATAGTCAGAAGCTGAAAAAAACCCACATGTCCTTCAGCAGAGATATAGAAAATGTGGTACATTTATGCAACGGAGTGCTGTTCAGCTATTAAAAACAATAACTTCATGAAATCCATAGGCAAATGGATAGAACTAGAAAATATCATCCCGAGTGAGGTAACCCAATCACAAAAGAACACACATGGCATGCACTCACTGATAAGTGGATATTAGCCCAGATTGAATACCCAAGATACCATCCACAGACCACATGTAGCTCAAGTTAGAAGACCAAAGAGTGAATAGCTTCAGTCCTTCTTAGAAGGAAAACAATATACTCACAAGAGGAAATACAGAGACAAAGTGTGGAGCAGAGACCAAGGAAAAGATCATCCAGAGACAGCCCCACCCATGGATCCATTCCATATACTGTCACCAAACCCAGACAGTGTTGTGGATGCCAAGAGTGTATGCTGATGGGAGTCTATTATAGCTGTGTTCTGAGAGTCTCTGTCAGAGTCTAAAAATACAGAGACATGTGCTTGTGGTCAACCATTGAACTTGAGAAAGCAGTCTCTAATGGAGGGAGTTAGAGAACAGATTGAAGGAGATGAAGGGTTTTCTACACCCTATAGAGAGAAAACAACTATCAACCAACCAGAGCCCCCAGAGCTCCCAGAGACTAAACCACCAAAGAAAGAGTACACATGGAGGACCCATCGCTCTAGCCACATATGTAAAGAGGATGGCCTTACTAAATCAATGAGAGGAGAGGCCCTTGGTCTTGTGAAGGCTCAATGCCCCTGTGTAGGGGAAAGCCAGGGCAGGAAATGGGAGTGAATGAGTGGGTGGGTGGGGGAACACTCTCATAGAGGCAAGGGGAGGTAGGGAGGGATAGGGAGAATTGATGGGAAATTAGGAAAGGGGATACTATTTGAAATGCAAGTAAAGAAAATATCCAATTTAAAAAAAAAGAGTCTTCTTTGTTGCCATGATTCAATTCATGTGGGGAAATTGTTTTCTCTGATCCACTTTTAAAGTCAGAGAACAGGAATGCTGATAGGGTATTGTGGAGGATCAAGGTAGGATAAGGCAAATATTTCAAGTCACATACTTAGGCAAAAACAATAAATTCTTTCTTTTCTCTCTCAAGGACTCAAAAGGTTGTATGATAATCTATTCCAGGGAATCTTTTTATTATTCAGTTTGTCAGTTCAAAGTTTCATTTCATTAGAAACACATGGACAAGCAGTAATGATAAGTGATCAAGTGCATTATTAGGATAACCCATGTTCCAACTAATATGTAATATTTACAATATACCTCGTCCAAATTGACTTACTTGTTCTTAACTCTAAATATGTTCTCAGCTTTGAAGTTCCATGTGTTGACTTTGAGTCTACAGTAGAGAAATGCTTCTTCTGTTTTCTGTCTCCCTGAGCTTCTATGTAATGATGAATGGTCCATAGCATCACAGACTGCATTAGCCAGGAGATGATAATGAGTTAGTTCAAATTTCTCATCTGTAGGAAAAGCATTAATATTTTGAGACCTAAGAGATTTCAAGTTATGGAAGATTGCTTTCTGGCAGCAAAGTAAACCTTCAATAACTTGAAATATGAGAAGATGAAGTGGAAAAATCCACAGGTACCACTATGGTTGTAGCATTAAGAACACACAGGCGGCACTATGACTGTAGCATCAAGGTCACACAGGCATTGCTATGATTGTACCATTGCATGTACACAGGTATCACTATGATTGTAGCTTTAAGAACACATAAGTGGCACTATGACTGTAGCATTAAGAACTCACTGGTGTCACTATGATTGTAGCATCAGGAACCACATGAGTCACTATGATTGTAGCATCAAGAAACACAGATGATGCCATTATTGTAGCATCAAGAACAGACTGTTGTTGTTATAACCGTAGCATCAAGAATACCAACACTTTTTTGTATTTGTGGTTCCCTCTTTAGAAAATTACTAAGTGTCTTGTCTTGCTTCTTGCCTAGTGTCATTTGTGAATCATGTAAATAAGGACATGTAGTCGATGGGGGAGAAAAGGACACGTCAGACTCTACTAAATGCAGGACAGAAGCATAGAACACCAGTAGCTGATGGATTCATCCTTCTAAATTAAGGGAGAAGGAAGCAGAGACTCTAAGAAGTTAGGTGACTCTTGCCTAAGCACATGAGTCAAGCTGCCTGTTGAGAACTTCATAAACCTTAATGCAGATATCAAAGGATTGATTGTGCTTCAACTTTTTGTATGGCCCAGGCCTTGAACTTTACCTTTATACCCTAGCTTCCCACATGCCCACATGCTGGAATTGTTGATGAATGCCACTATGCCTAGCTGAAGCCAGACAGTTTTAACTGTTTATTATAAAACTTACTGATTTTAAGTTAAGTACTTTAAATATAACAAATATTTATATATTTTCATTGCAAAACATAGTCATGAATAATAGAGAAGGAAAAAAATTCACCAGAATTAGACAGGCTGCTGCTATCAATTTCTTACTGCCTTATCAGAGATACTCTGTAAGAGAGATTGGATGTCCTGTGACACAGCACTCAACCATAAAAATATACTCCATGAAATATGTTTTAGTCAATTCTGTCATGCACAAACTCTGAGTATACTCATAAAAACTCAGATGAGGTAATATAATCTTGTGCAACTACCATAAATAATAATTTAATTTGAACTTAAATATTGTTGGCAAAACACCATTATGTGGAGTGTCACTTATTTACAGAGACTCAGAGTACATTCTGAGTCAGAGTAGACCCAGAATGTGTTTTATGATATTTCTCTCTTCTTTTTTCTGGGCTGTAATTTTTTATTGGATATTTTATTTATTTAGATTTCAAATATTATTCCCTTTCCCGGTTTTCCCTCTGCAAACACCCATTCCATTCCCCCTTACCCTGCTTCTAGGAGGGTGCTTCCTCCACCTACCCCCCACCTCACCATCCTAGCATTCCTCTACACTGGGGAATCAAGCCTTCACAGGATCAAGGGCCTCTCCTACCACTGATGCCATTCAGATCCTTCCCCTAACTCCTCCATTGGGGTCCCTGTGATCAGTTTGATGGTTGGCTTCGAACATCCTCATCTGTATTGGTCAGGAACTGGCAGAGCCTCTTAGGAGCAGCTGAATCAGGCTCCTGTCACCAAGTACTTCTTGCAACAGCAATAGTGTCAGGATTTAGTGTCTGCATATGGGGTAGATACCCAAGTGGGGCAGTCTCTGGATGGCTTTCTCTTCATTCTTTGTTCCATTCTTTGTACCTGTATTTCCTTTAGACAGGAGCAATTCTGGGTTAAAATTTCGGAGACAGGAGGGTGGTCTGATCCCTCAACTGGGGTTTGTGTGGGGGAGCCTAACCTCTAGATATGGTCTCCACAGGTTTTCCCTGCCTTTTGTGGGGTATTTCAGCTAATGCCATAACTGTTGGGTCCTGGGAGGCCCTTGCTTTCCTGGCATCTGGGACTTTCTGGTTGCTACCTCCAGTTGTCTATCCCCCATTGCTAGACACCTCTGTTCTATTTCCTGACCCTCTGTACATTTCCATCTCCCTCCATACCTGATTCTGTCCCTCTTTTTCTCCTTTCCCTCCTCTGTACCTCCCAAGTCCCCCACTGTCCCTCCACTGCCCTTGATAATTTCATTCCCGCTTCAAAGTAGAACTGAAGCATCCACATTTTGGTTGTCCTTCCTCTTGAGCTTCATGTGGTCCCTGAGTTGTGTCATGGGTACTCCAATCTCTTTGCCTAATATCCAATTATCAGTGAGTACATACCCTGTGATTTCTTTTATTACTGAGTTACCTCACTCAGGATGATACTTTCTAGGTCCATCCATTTGCCTGAGACTTTCATGAAGTCATTGTTTTTAATAGCTGGGTAGTATTCCACTGTGTAAATGTATCTTATTTTCTGTATCCATTCCTCTATTGAGAGACATTTGGGTTGATTCCAGCTTCTGGATATGATAAATATGGTTGCTATGAACATAATGAAGCATGTGTCCTTATGACATGTTGGATCATTTTTGGGAAAATGCCCAGAAGTAGTATAGCTGGGTCGTCAGGTAGTACTAAGTCCAAATTTCTGAGGGATGGCCAGACTGATTTCCAGAGTGGTTGTACCAGCTTGCAATCCCACCATCAATGGAGGAGTGTTCCTCTTTCTCCACATTTTTGCAAACATCTGCTGTCACCTGAGTTTTTGATCTTAGCCATTCTGACTGGTGTGAGTTGGAATCTCAAGAGTGGTTTTGATTTTGCATTTCTCTGATGACTAAGGATGTTGAACATTTCTTTATGTGCTTCTCGGCCACTCAATGTTACTCAGTGGAGACTTCTGTTTAGCTATGTTCCCCATTTTTATTAGGATTACTTGGTTCTCTGGAGTCAACTTCTTGGGTTCTTTGTATTGGATATTATCCTTCTATCAGATGTAGGATTGGTATAAATCTTTTACCAATCTGTGAGTAAAAGATACTGTTTTATCCTATTGACACAGCCCTTTGTTTTATAGAAGTTTGCAATTTTATGAGGTCCCATTTGTCCATTTCTTGATCTTAAAGCATAAGACATTGGTGTTGTGTTCAGGACATTTTCCCCAGTGCCCATGTGTTCAAGGCTCTTCACCATGTTCTCTTCTATTACTTTCAGTGTATCTGGTTTTAACTGGAAGTCCTTGATCCACTTAGACTTGAGCTTTGAACAGGGAGATAAGAATGGATCAATTTGCATTCTTCTCTATGCTGACTGCCAGTTGAACCAGCACCATTTGTTGAAAGTACGATCTTTTTTTCCACTGGATGGTGTTAGCTGCTTTGTCAAAGATCAAGTGACCACAGGTGTGTGGAATCATATCTGTGTCTTTAATTCCACTGATCTACCTATTTATCTCTGTAGCAATATCATGCAGTTTCTTTCACTATTGCTCTGTAGTAAAGCTTGAGGTCTGTGATGGTGATTCCCACAGATGTTCTTGTATTGTTGACAATAGTTTTTGCTATCCTGGATTTTTTGTTATTCCATATGAATTTGAGAATTTCTCTAACTCTATAAAGAATTGAGTCGGAATTTTGATGGGGATTACATTGAATCTATGGATTGCTTTTGACAAGATGGCCATTTTTTTACTATATTAATCCTGCCAATCCATGAGCATGAGAGATCTTTCCATCTTCTGAGATCATCTTCAATTTCTTTCTTCAGAGACTTGAAGTTCTTGTCATAAAGATCTTTCACTTGATTGGTTAGAATCACACCAAGATATTTTATATTATTTGTAACTATTGTGAAAGGTATGGGTCCCTAATTTCTTTCTCAGCCCATGTATCCGTAAAGTAGAGGACAGCTACTGATTTGCTTGACTTAATTTTATATCTAGCTACTTTGCTGAAGTTGTTTATCAGGTTTAGGGGTTCTCTGGTGGAATTGTTGAGGTCACTTAAGTATACTATCATATCATCTGCAAGTAGTGATATTTTTACTTCTTCATTTCTAATTTGTATCCTTTTGACCTCCTTTTGCTTTCTAAGTGCTCAGACTAGAAGTTCAAGTACTATATCGAATAGCTAGGCAGAGAGTGGGCAGCCTTGTCATGTCCCTGATTTTAGTGGAGTTGCTTCAAATTTCTCTCCATTTAGATTGATGTTGGCTACTGGTTTGCTGTATATTGCTTTTACTATGTTTAGGTATGGGCCTTCCATTCCTGATCTTTACAAGACTTTTTTTTTAACATGAAGGGGTGTTGAATTCTGTCAAATGCTTTCTTGGCATCTAATGAGTTGGTCATGTGGGTGTTTTTCTTTGTGTTTGTTTATATAGTGGATTACATTGATGGATTTCTGTATACTGAACCATTACTGCATCCCTGGGGTGAAGCCTACTTGATCATGATGGATGATCATTTCAATATGTTCCTGGATTTGGTTTGCTAAAATTGTATGGAGTATTTTTGCATTGATATTCATAAGGGAAATTGGTCTGAACTTCTCTTTTTGTTTTGGTCTTCATATAGCTAAGTTATTAATGTGACTGTGGCTTCATAGAATGTATTAGTGTTTCTTCGGTTTCTATTTTCTGAAAGACTTTGAGATGTGTTGATATTAGGTCTTTTTTAAAGATATAATAAAATTCTGCTCTAAACCCTTCTAGTACTTTGGATTTTTTGGTGGGGAGACTTTTAATGTCTGCTTCTATTTCCTTAGGGGGTTAAGGGACTGTTTGGATTTATCCTGATTTAATGATGGTACCTGGTACCTGTCTAGAAAATTATCCATTTCACCTAGACTTTCCAAGGTTTTTGAGTATAGGTTTTTGTAGTAGGTTCTGATGATTTTTTTTAACTTCCTCAGGTTTTGTTGTTATGTCTTCCTTTATATAAGTGATTTTGCTAATTTGGGTATTGTATCTGTGCCCTCTGCTTAGTCTGGCTAAGGATTTACCTATCACCATTTTCTCAAAAAACCAGCTCCTGACTTTGTTGAGTCTTTGTGTATAGTTCTTTTTGCTTTTGCTTGATTGGTTTCAGCCCTGAGTTTCATTATTTTCTGCTTCCTACTCCTCTTTTGTGTATTTGCTTCTTTATTTTGTAAAACCTTCAGATGTGCTGTCAAGCTGCTAGTGGATGCTCTCTCCAGTTTCTTTTTGGAGGCACTCAGAGCTGACTTTTCCTCTTAGCACTGCTTTCATTGTGTCCTATAAGTTTGGGTATGTCGTACCTTCATTTTCATTAAATTCTAAAATGTCTTTAATTTATTTCTTCATGTCTTCCTTGACCAAGTTATCATTGAGTAGAGTGTTGTTCAGTTTCCATGTGCATGTAGGCTTTCTGTGGCTTTGGTTGTTATTGAAGACCAGCCTTAGTCCATGGTGATCTGATAGGATAAATGGAATTATTTCAGTCATCTCATATCTGTTAAGGCCTGTTTGTGACCAATTATATGGTCAGTTTTGGAGAAGGTACCATGCAGTATTGAGAAGAAGATATATTCTTTTGCGTTAGGATGAGATATCCTATAGATATCTTTCGAATCTATTCTAACTTCTGTTAGTTTCACTGTGTCTCTGTTCAGTTTCTGTTTCCATGATCTGTCCATTGATGAAAGTGGGGTGTTGAAGTCTCCCACTATTATTGTGTGTGGTGCAATGTATGCTTTGAGCTTTAGTAAAGTTTCTTTTATGAATGGGATGCCCTTGCATTTGGAGCATAGATATTCATAATTGAGAGTTCTTCTTGGTAGATTTTTCTTTTGATGAGCATGAGGTGTCCTTCCTTCTCTTTTTGATAACTTTTGGTTGCAAGTCTACTGTATTTGATATTATAATGGCTACTCCAGCTTGTTTCTTGAAACCTTTTTCTTGGAAAATTGTTTTCCAACCTTTTACTCTGAGGTAGTGTCTGACTTTGTCACTGAGGCATGTTTCCTATATGCAGCAAAAGGCTGGGTCCTGTCTATGTATCCAGTCTGTGAGTTTATATGTTTTTATTGGGGAATTGAGTCCATTGATGTTGAGAGATATTAAGGAGTAGTGATTGTTGATTTCTGCTATTTTTGTCGTTAGAGGGGAATTATGTTTGTCTGACTATCATCTTTTGAGTTAGTCAAAATTAGATTACTCACTTGCTTTTTCTAGGGTATAGTTTCACTCCTTGAGTTGGAGTTTTCCATCTATTATCTTTGTAGGGCTGGATTTGTGGAAAGATAAATTTGCCTAAATTTGGTTTTGTCATGGAATTTCTTGGTTTCTCCATCTATGCTAAGTGAGATTTTTGCTGCATAAAGTAGTCTTGACTGGCATTTGTGTTCTCTTATGGTCTATATGACATCTGCCCAGTATATTCTAGCTTTCATAGTCTCTGTTGAGAAGTCTGATGTAGTTCTGATAGGTCTGCCTTTCTATGTTACTTGAGCTTTCCCCTTACTGCTTTTAATATTCTTTATTTGTTTTGTGCATTTGGTGTTTTGACTATTATGTGACAGGAGGAATTTCTTTTCTGGTCCGATCTATTTGGAGTTCTTTAGGCTTCTTCTATGTTTATGGGTGTCTCTTTCTTTAGGTCAGGGAAATTTTCTTCTATAATTTTGTTGAAGATATTTACTGGTCCTTTAATTTGGAAATCTTTGCTCTATTCTATACCTATTATCCTTAGGTTTGATCTTCACATCATGTCCTGGATTTCCTGGATGCTTTGGGTTAGGAGCTTTTTGCATTTTGCATTTCTTTCACTGTTGCGTCAATATTTTCTTTTGTATTTTCCGCACCTGACATTCTCTCTTATATCTCTTATATTCTGTTATTGATGCTTGCATCTATGACTCCTGATCTCTTTCATAGTTTTCTATCTCCAGAGTTGTCTCCCTTGGTTATTTCTTTATTGCTTTTATTTCCATTTTAGATTCAGGATGTTTTTATTGAATTCCTTCACCTGTTTGGTTGTGTTTTCCTGTAATTTCTTTAATGTATTTTTGTGTTTTTTTTTTCTTAAGGGCCTTTACCTGTTTACCTGAGTTCTCCTATAAATGATTAAAGGTGACAATTATGTCCTCCTTAAAGTCCTCTATCATTATCATAAGATGTGATTTTAAATCAGAATCATGCTTTTTCAGTGTGTTGGGGTATCAAGAGCTTGTTGTGGTGGGAGAACTGAGTTCTGATTATGCCAAGTGGACTTGGTTTCTGTTGCTTATGTTCTTGTACTTGCCTCTCACCATCTAGTTATCTCTTGTGTTAGCTGGTCTTGCTGTCTCTGACTGTATCTTGTCCCTTCTGTAAGCCTGTGTGTCAGCACTCCTGGGAGATCAGCTCTCTCTGGACTGAATTTGGGTATGTAGCACTGGGTCAGCTCCATGGTGCAAACCAAAACCAGAAGGAGCCTGTCCCTGGCTGTCCTTTGTTTCCTATGTCCTGAGGTCTCTAGGCAGGTCCCTCTTGGGCCACTTTTTCAGTACAAGCAGTGATCATCTGTGATCCCTCCTGTGAGACCAGCTCTCTCCTGTCATGATTTGTGTACAGAAAGTTGTGATATAGGTTCTGCTCCCCGCTCAGATGCAAACCAGAAGTGATGTTTCTCTTATTCTTTTTCACTTAGAATTTCTCTTTATTTTATCATCTGTATGCATTATGTAATTTGTATTTAATTCTACCTATCTTAACTTTTATAATTGCATTGTGTTAGTCTTTTGAAGTGAAGTGTGTGTGTGTGTGTGTGTGTGTGTGTGTGTGTGTGTGTGTGTGTGTGTGTTTGCAGAGGAGCCATTTCTAGGAGAAAAATATGCCTTTCCACTAGTTCTCACAGCTACAATAAGGACTTAGGTTTTCGGGTAGAAGGTAAATCCTAAAGTGAATTGACCAAAGACAATTACAGGATTAGAAAGGCAGCCTTGTGGGATTAGCCCTGTCCTAGTGTGAAATCCCATCTCCAGTTTTGCTTTAGGCTTGCTTTTGCATTTTGAAATTCAATCAGTTGTTGTTGCTACAGGAATTTAGAATTACAGGAATTTCTTATTTCAGAAGTAACTTACACTACATACCTTGTATTGGCTGGTTTTGTGTGTCAACTTGACACAAACTGGAGTTATCACAGAGAAAGGACCCTTAGTTGAGAAAATGCCGCCATGAGATCCAGCTGTAAAGCATTTTCTCAACTAGTGATCAAAAAGGGAGGGCCAATTATGACTGGTGTCATCCCTGGGCTGATGGTTTTGGGTTCTATACGAAAGCAAGCTGAGCAAGCCAGGAAAAACAAACCAGTAAGCAGCACCCTCCAGGTCCTCTCCATCAGGCCCTGCCTCCAAGCCCCTGCCCTGTGTGAATTCCTGTCCTGACTTTCTTTGATGATGAACAGCTATGAGGAAGTATAAGCTGAATAAACCATTTCCTTCTAAACTTGCTTCTTGGTCATAATGTTTTGTGAAGGAGTATAAACACTGACTAAGACATACTTACACTGCATACTGAGTTTAAACAATTTCCCCTCCTTTTAAATAAGGGAGTGAAATGTTCTAAGGTATAACAGAATATAATTAATTTATAACTGAAGAAGTTCTCACAGCTCCTGAAATGCTTTTCATTTCCTTATGCTTATTTTAAGGGTGAACTCTCATTATCATAATCTTATTTATTTTTTAATGTATACATTTTTGTGAAGCATCGTAAGACATAAAAACGATAATTTCTTCCATTCATTTAGAGTAGTTTTTCTAAATGAATTTGAATCATTTTTCCCTTTGCAATAAAATATGTTAGTAGTACATATTTCTAAGGATTTTTATTTTTACTGCACAAATTTTGATGGTTTAATTGCATTAAGTTAAAAAATATTTCTAATTTTATGTTTCGTTATTTAAAGGTATAGCCCATACATACTCACACATTGGTTCTAATGTTAACCTCATTATTTTATCTGCCATCATTCTTCTTATATTTTTTATAAAGCATTTCTGTGGGATTGCACCAATGTGTGACATATTGGGCAATGCTACCTGTGCCTTGACTTCAGCTGAAAGAGCCCTGAGGAGTCCATGTAGATGGTGAGGACAGCAGGAAGTAGCTGTATGAAGGAAGACAAAAGATGCAATGCAGGAGATGAAGATGAGCCTTTTGGCAGGTGTGCCCCTGCCTGCCTAGAGCTCTTCCAGGTATGTTTGTGGGAGAAACCCCGAGGTTTAATCCTGCCCAGTATTTGTTGACATATCACTTGAGATGGCCAATAAAGAGCTTGCTGGGCTAAACAAAGCAGTCAGGAAAATAGTAATTAGTAATGGGTCATGGGTGAGAATGATTTCAAGGAAAGGGAAAAAGACTGAAGGTTGGACTAGATGAAATATGATAATGGAAAAGGAAGGGTTAAATGTGATGGAGGATGGAGGGCTGGGTAAAGAAAAAAAGCATACCGAGGGATAGCTAAAATTAAAGAACTTTAAAAATGCCACATGGAAAACTATTGGTTTCTTAAAGTGTATACATGTATACTTATATACATATATCATCTACATAAACAGACATATCATCTACGTAAACATATGTATCATACATGTACACAATACATCATACATACACACACATGCACATCTTACACATATACATTTAAAAAAAGTTTAAATGAGTTACTCAATAACTGAGGAAAAGAATGCCTTTTCCAGATACTTTAAGTTACCAAGCATAAGGTATTTCTTTTTGAGTAGTTGTTAAATAGAGTCCCATAGACTTTGCAAAACATTAAACCAAATAATTGTGCAAGGACATAGAGGAATCAATCAGAGAGTTTCAACTGTTTTGCTGGCTTCTATAGTGATAGAGGGTACAAGGCTAAACAAAGAAATCTCAGGTGAGGAATATCAAATGTCTCAGAAGTACCTAAAGAAATATTCAACATCAGGGAAATGCAAAGCAAAACAACCCTGAGATTCACACCAGTCACAAAAGCTAAGATCAAAAATTCAGGTGCCAACAGATGCAGGCAAGGATGTGGAAAAAGAGGAACACTCCTCCATTGTTGGTGAGATTGCAAACTGGTACAACCACTCTGGAAATCAGTCTGGAAGTTCCTCAGAAAATTGGACATTGCCCTACCTGAAAACCTAGCTATACCACCCCTGGGCATATACCCAAAAGATGCTACAACATACAACAAAGATACATGCTCCACTATGTTCATATTTATGATAGACAGAATTGCCTTATTTATGATAGACAGAAGCTGGAAAGAACCCAGATGCCCTTCAATAGAGGAATGGATACAGAAAATGTGGTACACCTACACAATGGAGTACTACTCAGCTATCAAAAACAATGACTTCATGAAATTCATAGACAAATGGATGGAACTAGAAAATATCATCCTGAGTGAGGTAACCCAATCACAGAAACGAAAATAACCACACATGGTATGTGCTCACTGGTAAGTGGATATTAGCCCAAAAGCTCAAGTTATTCAAGATACAATCCACAGACCACATGAAGCTCAAGAACGATAACCAAAGAGTGGATGCTTCAGTCCTTCTTAAAAGGGGAAACAAAAATATTCATAGGAAGGGGTATGGAGACGACATTTGGAGCAGAGACGGAAAGAATGGTCATTCAGAGCCTGGGAATCCAGCTCATATATGTAAAGTCACCATAACTAGGCAATATTGATGAAGCCAAGAAGGGCATGCTGATAGGAGCCTGATATAGCTGTCTCCTGAGAGGCTCAGCCAGAGCATGACAAATACAGAGGTGAATGCTAACAGCAAACCATTGAATTGTGAATGGGGTACCCCTTGGAGGAATTAGAGAAAGGTTTGAAGGAGCTGAAGGGACTTGCAACCTCATAAGAATAACAATGCCAACCAATCAGAGCTCCCAGGGACCAAACCAATATCCAAAGACTACACATGGAAAGACCCATGGCTCCAGCTGCATATGTAGCAGAGGATGGCCTTGTTGGGCACCAATGAGAAGAGTAGTCCTTGGTACTGCTAAATCTGGACTTCCCCCTCAGTGTAGGGGAATGTCAGTGTGGGGAGGTGGGAATGGGGGGTGGTTGGGGATGGGGAACATCCTTATAGAAGAAGGGGAGGGAGATGGGATAGGGGGCTTATAGATGGGAAACCAGGAAAGGGAATAACATTTGAAATGTAAATAAAAAGTATCCAATAAAAAAAAAAGAAACTGTGGTGTGCTCAGTTTTAAACGAAACATCTAGCTTCCAATCCTCAGAGATACCCTAAAAAGTGGACACAAAGAACATAAAAGGCAAAAGTAGTAGACATCTACCATGAAACTTACTTAGCTGACATAATAAGACCACCAAATGCATGGTCTCACAGTAGATATGATTCCGTGCACAAAATCTGCAGAAGATCAAGATAGATAAAATCCAGTATAGATAATGGAGGAGCTCACAAGGTCCCATCCATAGCTTAGAATCTCTTAGCAATTGATGGGATGTGACCCAAGCTGCAATAAATGATCCGAGAGAGAGAGAGAGAGAGAGAGAGAGAGAGAGAGAGAGAGAGAGAGAGAGAGAGAGAGAGACAGAGAGACAGAGAGACAGAGAGACAGAGAGACAGAGAGACAGACAGAGAGAGAGAGCACCAGAGAGAGAGACAGAGACAGAGACACACAGAGAGAGACACAAAGAGAGAGGAAGACAGACAGACAGACAGACAGACACACACACACAGACACAGACATAGACACAGACACAGACACAGAGAGACAGAGAGACAGAGAGAGAGATTACTTATAGTTAGAAGGGCAAATATGAGAGAGAGAGGAGAGAAATTTAAGGGGGGCGTGTGAGGGGTTGTGTTTGATCACACATTTATATGCATGTATAAAGTTTCCAAACAATAAAATATTGTGACATTTTAAAATAGGAAGAGTCTGTTTTGTTGTTTCACAATCTGTTATTGCACAAATCAAGGCTTCCAGATGGCCCTATGGAGTAAATTCAACAACCAGCATAGCTCTACTCTAATGAGGCCACAGCCTCTGGCTCCACTCTCAATCTTTTAACAGTGACTGGCGGTTCCCAGAGCCCTCTCTACAATCTCACTATAGAATTTTCCTTTCATCTCATCCCTGACCTCATTGTGTCTGTGTACTAGACGTAGAAGAAAATTCTTATGCTTAGCTCTCTCAACACAATACTTCTAAATGCTTTCTTGATTCCTAAGTATTCCCTAAGCATAAATTTGTATTTCATTGCATTAAACAAAACCCACATTCAAATGGATTTGAAAAAATCCCTTATCTATCTTAAATTTCCCAAGAGACTGCAGTTGCTGGTACCCTGAAGTATTATATTTGTTTGTATTTGTCTTCGTGTTTTTTTATATTAAAGCTTTATTATACAAATACACATACATACATGTGTATATAAAATATATAACATTTATATACATACACACACATACGCATACATACACAACACACACACACACACACACACATATATATATATGTGTGTGTATAAACGTATGTATTTGTACACATCTATGAATTTTGGCCAGTTTTTTATTCCACTGACAACCTCCCTTCTTCTGCTTCCTCCCCCACTGAAAGCCTTCTTGTTCTCAACAATTGTACATATGACATCCATGTCTTTTTATGTGTATTTGACCCACCAAAATAAATAGGATCTTTTATATGAATGTAGACTTAAGTGGTGATGGGTGGGAACATCCAAAAAGGGAAAGAACTAATCAAAATTAAGGTTGTTTGATTTTTGAGACAGATCCTGCTAGCCTAAGATTTATGGTCCTACCATAGCCTCCATGATGGGATGATGGGTGTGCACAACCATACCTAGCTTACCCTATTGATTTTTAGTCAGTCTGCCTTCTTTTAGATATACCCTTGATACTCACATACTAACCTGAATAAGACCTTAAAGAATTTAATTTTGCAGTCTCAACTGCCAAGGATCTTTAATTTAAAACCTTTTCTAGCAGTCACTAGAATAAGAGGAAATATCCCAGATAAGGTATCTCAGAACCAAAAGGACATACATGGTACATTCTCATTCATAAGTGGATATTAGGCAAAAAAGTACAGAATGCCCAGGATAAAATCCATAGAACTCAAGAAAGTTAACAAGCCACATGGCCCAAGTGAGGATGCTTCACTCCCACTTGGGACAGAGAACAAAGCAGAGGGCAGAGAGAGGGAGGGAACTGGGTGGGAGAGGGAATGGGGAGAGGCAGGGAAAGGGGAACATGATTAGGTATTGGGACAGAACAGGAGTGAAGCCCCAAGGGTCAGCAGAATGAATGAAAACATACAACCTCAGGAGGTGGGAGTTGGGGAGACCTCTAGAATGCACCAGAGTCCTGGGTGGTGAGAGAAACTCAAGATTCAGAGGAAGAGACCTTAGATGAAATGCCCAACAGTGGGGAGAGGGAAGTTTTAGAATCCACCTCCAGTAGAAAGTGGAGGAAAGGGGTTGCCATACCACAGTCAAAAAACCCTGACCCAGAATTGTTTTTGTCTAAAAGAACTGCAGAGACAAAAGTGGAGAAGAGACTGAGGGGAAGGAGGTCCAGTGACATGCCCAAATTGGGATCTATTTCAAGTGGAGGCTCCAAAGCCTGACACTATTATTGATGCTATAATGTATTTACTTACAGACAGGAGCCTAACATGACTGTCCTCTGAGAGGCTGAACAAGCATCTGACTGAGACAGATACTTAACCTCTAACCAAGGTCTCAAGTCATTGACCCCTGTGGTTGAATTAGGGAAAGGCTGGAAGAAGTTGAGGAGGAGGGTGACCCCATAGAAAGCAGCCTCAACAAACCTAGACTCCTGAGATCTCTCAGACACTAATCCACCAACCAGACAGCATATAATAGCTGGTCTGAGGCCCCTGACACATACAAAGCAGAGTACCACCTGATCTGGCCTCAGTGAGAGAAGTTACACCTAACCCTTGAGAGACTTGAGGCCCTAGGGAATGGGGAAGCCTGGAGGGGGAGGGGGAAAGGGTAGGGGTTGGGGGTTGGGCACATCCTCTTGGAGGAGGGGGAACAGAATGAGGAACCGTTTGACCGTCTGCGGGTTGGAGG
Source organism: Rattus rattus (assembly GCF_011064425.1). Taxonomy (NCBI): domain Eukaryota; kingdom Metazoa; phylum Chordata; class Mammalia; order Rodentia; family Muridae; genus Rattus; species Rattus rattus. The sequence continues at coordinate 21,847,891 of NC_046161.1, read as the reverse complement.
GGCATAACAACTGGACTGTAAAGAAAGATTACAGATTTTTTAAGCAGAACCAAATAAAAGAAATGTATGAAAAGAATGTAAACATAAAACATCAAATATTTGACCCCAAGTGTTCAAACATTCTTATTGAAAATTAATTTTGGCTTTGTATTTTATTTCATAGTTTAATCTCTTTTTATTTGAGCTTTATTGTGCATAGCTAAAATAAAAGTGTTTACAATCTAAGCATTATTCCTGAAGATTTTATTGTTTAGATCTATCTCTTTATCACATACTGATTTAAAGTTTCCCATTTTATCACAGACAACAGACTTTGCTGACCTTTCTTTTACTACATAACAGGATTTCTCATCTCTCTGCACACTGACAATGTTTTCCTTGATTCACCAGCCTAACTCCAAGCTTCTAACAAGACACCCTTCTGGTTTTCTAACCTTAATCAGGTTTGAAGTCATTGTCGTATATCTTTATGGCAGTTCTCAAACAGATGTAAAATTCTAGTCTCATTACTCTTGTAGTATCATAAATTATTCTGTTGTTTCTTCACTTGAAATAAAAATCTTACTTTGTTAATATTTCTGATGGACAATAGTTTGGAGGGGGATCAACTGGATGCTACTAGAGAATGTTCAAAGGGGTGAAGCCATCTTAGAGCTGCTATCTTCCATGGGTTATAAGCTCTCTCTTTGGGATGCCCAGTGAGACAGCTCTGGTCAAATGTTTATTCAAGCTGTTGGCTAGAGTAACTTTGTGACTCTGTCCACAGGAATATTTTATATCTTGGGACTTTGAGGAATGTGTGCTTCGTTTGTGTCTGAAATTCTTCTTAGGCCTTAGACAATGCTGCTAAAGGTCAGGTCACCTCTTTCTGTGGCATCTTGTCAACCTGTGACACACAGACGGGATGTTATGATGTCTAGAGCTGCCACAGCTTCCTCACTCCAACATTGGGCCTGTCTTCTTTCCTCCATGCCCACTTTCTTCCCTTACCTCCTTCTAGTCCTCCTAAATCCACTCCTGAATATTTACGACTCTTTCTGGGATGAGTTTGGACTTTCATCATTGGCAAGAATGGTCTCCAATCTTAAAATGCTAATAATTTCTCTCTTTAGACACGCACATGACCAACCATAGACTTATAAAAGTTATAGGACCTGACTACCTAAAAATTGAAGTTAAAAGTGAGAAATTGTTTAACTGTCATAGTTATAACAAATTAATATTAATGTATTTCTTAATTGCCACATAGATAAGTAATCCTATGAACCAGAAATGAGGAAGGGAAAACATTTTTTTTTACTCACGTGTGTTGCTAAGATCTGTTTCACTGCAATTAGTACTGGCGTGTAACCTAAGGTAAATTAGTTAATCTTCATTAATGGTGCTATGGAAACCTGCTCTATCCTATGTGGATTCCTGCTCACCCTGTGTTGTAGAGCTTTGTGAGGATTAAATGAAGTAGCAATTGCTTGTGCATGGTTTTTAGAGCCATGCCTTGTGGTCCTTAGCTACACTGGGTGAGTGCCTTCCAGAATGCACTCTATTGTCAAAGTTATTTGGAAACCGGTCGGCACATTCTTTATATTTTTATATTAAATTATTGACAAGGTTAAAATAAATTGTAGTGTTAGACTTCATGGGCCAATAGCAACTCTCACTGAAACTCCCAGTGAAAGTAAACAGAATTTAGCCCTCTGAGAATGGGCTAATTCTTCTGTGGCCTCAGCAGAGAACATGATGCAGACATGGTCTCTGGAGACATTTTGAATACTTCATGACTGCATTCCCCTACCTTGGAACAGCACACTGGAAATGCTTTATAATTCAGAGCCCAGACTCAGCTTCTCTGTCAGGGTCCCCCAGGAGCTTTTCTGTGAGGAGTTCTGGGTTCTTGCCAGTCATGAATAGGGACCTCTTGTAGACAAGAGATATCAGAGTTAGAGAGAAAGTGAACACTCTACTCCAGTTTCTTCCCTGGCCTAGAAATTCCACAGATACAAAGTAGGCATTAGCAACTGTTTCTTATACCTTTCTAAAATGTCAGTTGGTAGGAAGATAACAGAGGATGCTAAATCCATGTGGTAGTACTTATTCATCTGGAAGAATGTTTGAACTTGTAAGTCATATGATCCTGGGTAATTCAAATCTCAGGAGAACAGCTCTGTCAGATTTTGAAAGATCAATCCAGGGGACACAAGAAACAAATCTAAACCAAGCAATTTAAGTTTTGTTTCCCTTGGCCTCTGGGACATGGAGGGACTATTCTTTTCTGTCACTTACCCACCTGCTCTTCATCTTCACATGAGAACAGCCCTACACCCATTGGTCAGTCAAGACCTCAGAAGGCAGATGCTGCACAAGTTGGGGCCATATGCCTGTGAAACACTCCAATGAGCTAAAGCTGGTGTCATTTCCAAGTGTTGATACCATAGTAGTGAGACAGTTTTAGTGGATGAGTGAGTATGGAAAATGAGGGTCAAGAGAAGACTTGAGAATCATATGGTTAGATTTTAATCCATCTGGGAAGGGGCAGTCACTAGGCACCACCCTACCCTAGTATATGGTCAATGCTACCTGCTGTGTGAAGTGGGGTAAGTAAAAGAAGCATACTATAGGCCCTACGCCTCTCTTTCCAATGGACTGTGATGAATTCAGACTCATGGCTTCACAAGGTCCTGAGAACAATTGACTAGTGCTTCCCCAGTTCTAGGTAAGAAACACCTCGGTGGAGGCTCATAGAATTTTGCAGTTGAAGGAGCAGAAATAATTTAAGAACCAGAAGACAGGAAAAGGGGCTATGAAATGCAATCTTCTGGGCATGACGCAGCTGTTGTAACCAGAAATTCACATATCCACATATGTCTACACTGGGTCTACACAAAGACGGACTCCATCTCTCACACTTAACTGTAAGTTACTAATCAGTTAAAGGACAGAGAAAGTCATTGATTTAATTAAATATCTACTGGGGGACCCACCAGGTCCTGGTAAATGTTCCTAATCTGTTGGTGGCCACACAGATAGCCGTGTTAAACTAGATGAGTGACAAAGCCAAATGGAAAGTACTAAATACAGGCATGACACTGGTAAAGATGGGGAGGGATAACATAGATGAAATGATTTAAAAAAAAGGCATTTGGGAAAAGAGTAATTAGAATGCAATATATACATGTATGAAATTGTCAAAGAACAAACTTAATTTTGAACAAGAAAAGAAGAGAAACGTAAAGGCAAAATGTCTTATTCCTAGTAACAATTAGAGCTCTTTTAAGAAGGTGGTCCTCACTCCCCAAATTCCAAAATGTATGACATGTAGTTTCTTTCTCTGTACTCTATAGTACTTGGCCAGTTCCTACACAGCCCTTTTGATGGAGAGTTAGAAGGTGCCAGGTAAACAGGGAAAGTGAACACAGGCTCCCTGGGGTGGTGGCTTCTTGTTCTAGAAAGGCATTATGAAGAGAAATGGTGGGAAGGCACAGGGGTGGACATCTAAAGAGAAACAATAGGGAAAAGGAAGACCTGGGGTCCCTATCAAATACTCAATTCAGTATCTGTTTAGTGGACTTTTAAACTCAGGGCCCCTCTTACTCCACAGGAATAAAGCTATTACATTCCTTTTCTCCAAAGATTAATCATCTATATTTTCTTTGTCTGTTCTGGAGACCTACATACAGGATTCCCTCTATAACCACCAGTATCCATACTATATTTCTAGGATCTAGAGATTTAAGACTATCTCTTCTCAAGACTGTATACCTGATTGAAAATTATGTGTGAAGATTCAGAAATAAATGTGCCTATTTGGAATTCAAGAGAGAGGACCTCTCAAACTGCAGCTAGCGACACTTATCAGCCCTACCTCTTCTGGAAGTGAGAAGATTAGGGAATCAGACTCTGATAGAATTAAGGATTTTGATATCATGTTATTAAGTAGAGATTTCTTCGTAGTAGAGCCAAGAGCTAGGGTAAACTGGACCACAAGGAGTTGATCATCTTTCTAAGAAGAAGGGCAGGAGAAGGCAGATCTCTACTCCACAGGACATGGAAAGATCTGTAGGGAATGTTTTCGTTCTGTTCAATCATTTCTCCATATCACACTGTGTATGAGCTGGGATTAGGCTACAAGTGGGAGGGGAAGAATTGCCCAACTTTCTGTTGCTTGAGCCATTCTAGGATGCAGGCAAACCCTGAAATAGTCTTCAAGTTTTCCAGTATTATGCTAAGTGACACCAAGCTTTGAGTTCAGGGTGGAAATGACCTGAAATTCAGAAGGTAGTGACTAAATGTGAACTACAAAAGACAACTCTGTTTTCTGTGTAAGAAAGCTATACTGGAAGCTAGAACCTTCTGTGATGCTTTGGGTCTTTGTCCAGAATCCACCATGGCTACTAGAAGGTTTTCCTTGCTCTTCTCTGGTATTCTGAAGGAAGATAAATAATGTTCTCATTTGGGCTCTGAGGCAGGATGCTTATCTAGCAGCTGACAGTTCAGATCATGCAAATGCATCCTCCAACCTACCTCTCTTCTCCAGGCCAGGCTTTTCTATGTTTTTATATTGTATTTGAGCTCTGTACTGATATTTCAGAGACAAGGAGCTCTGGAGATCACTGGGCTACTGGGGGATTAGGGAAGAAAGTACCATGAGTCCTGTGTGGTTGTGAGTGGGGCTCAGTAGTAGGTTTGCCTGAACATGCACAAGGCATACAATACCAACTGGTCAGTCCTGAACTTTTGTACATACAAATGACTAAATAAACTCAGCAGTAGTATGTCTCTAAATATATGTATATCACATAAGGATATATAACAAAAATTATAGAAAAAGAGATCATGAATTGAAAACAGATTATGAGCGACATGGGAGGGGTAGAAGAGGACAACATAGAAGGGATTGGAAGGCGAAAAGGAAATGGAGAAATAATGTAATTATATTTTAATCCAAAAATTTACAAAAGATTTCATAAACAGAATCAGTATTAGACTATCTAAAGAGAAATTAAAGTAACGACTTCTATAAAAGCCTGTTTCAAAGAGAAATGTCTTTGATGATGGAAAAGAACTATACTAATTTGTGGCTATTAAGTTTATTTTGAATGTAGTTAGAGATTATGCTCATTTAGTAAAGTCGCATATGGATACTGTCCCTCCAGGATCCACGGCTTCACTGGGCTGAGAAGGTTGGCAAGACTTCTGGTACTAGGCATGAATTCCGTCTGTTGAGAAGTTCTTATGTCCTTTTAGAGAACTGTTGACTACTATGAAGGTATTCATGCCACTGCTTCACCTTGGCATTACTGCTCCATACTGGACATTGGTGTTCACTGGTATCTTTGCTGAGTAGAACTGTTGGTGGCTTCTCTCCCTTGGAAACTCACTTAGTTTCTTCTGGTACTAAGGAATCTAATCCTTAGGGAGGAAACTTTCCAGTAAGATCCAGTTTAGGTCACCCAGGACCTGGGTCTGAAATACATAGTGTGTTTAGCAATAGAGACTCACCTTTTACTCCCAGGGAGTAACTAAGAGTAATAATAACCGGCAATGTTTTTAGAGTTTTTTAGAGAACCCTGGTCAACAGCTCAAAAGAGAGTTTCTCATGCCTGTTGTTGGAGTTTTCATGAAAGATAGTCCAGATCTCTAGGGGAAGCATTAACAGCACAGATGGGAAATTTCATTTAAACTATATATGTGCACACAAACACAAACAGACAGACTACATTAGTTAGAGTCTCCATTGCTGTGAAGAGACACCATGACCAAGGCATTTCTTATAAAGGACAGCATTTAATTGGGCTGGTTTACAGGTTCTGTGGTTCTATCCATTATCATCAAGTCAGGAGCCTGGAAGCATACAGGCAGACATGGTGCTGGAGGAGAAAAACCAAGTATGTGCTTTACATCTTGATAAGACTGCAGCCGGGAGAATGCTGTCTTCCAGGCAGCAAGGAGGAGGGTCTCAAAGCCCATCCCCACAGTGACATACTTCCTCTAATAATGCCAATCCCACCCCAACAAGTCCACATCTCCTAATAGTGCCAGTCCCTGGGTCAAGCATTTTCAAACCACTACCTTCCACTTCCTAGCTTCCATAGGCTTGATCAAATACATGAGCCTTAAGGGGATCACACCTAGCCAAAGCATAATACAAAACACATTTTGTCTAACTATAAAAGTTCCATAGTCTATAACATTCTCAATAATGTTAAAAGTCTGAAGTTCAAAAGCCTTTTCTGAGATTAATCTGATCACTTAACTGTAATCCCCTATAAAATCAGAAAACTGCTTTTTTCACATACCTCCAACATCACAGGGTATACATTACCATTCCAAAACTTCAGAGTGAGGAAACTATGGGCCAAAGCAAGACCAGAAAACAGCTGGACAAGCATTCATATCTGATGTCAATGATCTCTTCAGATGTTTAACTGCTTTTATCTTTGCTGACTGCAACGCAATTCTCTTTGGCTGCTTCCAATACCTATTAGTAGCTTTTCTCAATAGGAAATATCTTTCTAACATCTTTTGGTATCCAAGGCAACTTCAACTTTACAGCTTCTTGTTACAGTGTCTGGGATACACACAAGGTCTTCTGGGCTCTTTCAAAATGCTTCTATCACTTCTCCAGCTTTGTCTTCTGTAGCATACTAGGCTCTGGTATACTCCACCCCACTGCTGCTTTTGTTCTTGGTAGTCATCCCATGGTACTGCAATCTTCAGTTTGCTGGAGTCTTCCATTGCAGCTAAGCTTCACCAATAGCTGCTCAAAGGCTCCCTTCCTGGTGCCAAGCTTTGACTTTCCATGACCCCTTCAGTCCTAGGAAGTCAATTGCAACTGAGGCTACTCCTTAACCAATGCCCTTGACCCCTCTCAGTCCCAAGCCTCAGCTGTTCTCCATGACCCCTTCATGCTGTCAGAAACAGTGCCACCTGGATGATTCTTACACATGACCAAGTTCAGCTGAAGACCAAGGTACAAGCTTGGCTATCTCTGGAATACAGATTCAAAAGCATTTACCAGGAGATTTTACTTCAGTAATGCTGGTCTCTGCTTAATCACCAGTAATTTCTTAGCTCCAGCTAACCAGCTTCAATTATCTTAGTTATCTTTCACATTCTTGACCCTAAAGTCAGAACAAGATGGTCGAAACTGCTGAGTTTCGCTGCTTTTTGGATCTGGAATATAGCTTCCTTGTTCTATTCCATTATCGCCAGCTTTCCATTTTTTGATTCCTTTACTGTCTGAGGATGGGCTTTGAATTTGCTCAATAGATTGACCTTAAACTCAGAGATTTTCATGACACTGTCTCCTAAATTCTGGGATTAAGAGCATATACCACCAGGTATGGACTTAAGAGTTTCTTTATTTAGAATTTGTTTTGCCCCAGGCTGACCTTGAACTCAGGCAGTTATCCAGTCACGGTAGACTATGATGTTAATAGGAGGGTTTCCAACAAGATTCAATACAATACAATGTGTGACAGATATGTAAATTAAATATTAAATAAGTACTGATGATTTTCCCCTCTCTTTCCACCCCCTATACATGAATATAAACACAGACACAGTCAGTCACAGTCTCTCTCTCCTCTCTCTCCCTCCCTCTCTTCCTCCTCCTCTCCCTCTTCCCTCTCTCTCTCTCTCTCTCTCTCTCTCTCTCTCTCTCTCTCTCTCTCTCTCTCTCTCTCACACACACACACACACACACACACTAACATGTACTTGGACTTTTGAATTTCAGGGTAAGTTCTGTCAAAATACTAAACCTGAATGATAGTACAAAGGCTTTAGAGATTATACTTGACAAAAAATACAAAATTTACTAACAGTTATAGCTTACACCAAGTAAAAAGAATAAAGAAAGATTGGAAATATTGACAGAAAGAATTTAGTTTATAATGTTATTACAATATTCAAACTTTCCATTTTAACAGAATTATGAAGCATATAAATAAATGAGAATTATAGAGCACAGAATTAATTAGCAGCACCAGCTGCTGATGAAACATGGATGGTATCTAACAGAGACACAGTGTTATATATTTTTTCAGTGTTTTGGTGTGCATGTGTGTGTGTGTGTGTGTGTGTGTGTGTGTGTGTGTGTGTGTGCATGCTCACTAGTGTATATGTAGAATACAACATCATCTTCTACAGTGTAAGTTTCAGGGATCAAATTCAGTTCCTTTGGCTCAACAGCAAGTGACCTTACCTGACTGAAGCTTCTCACTGACCCCAAAGACTGTTCTAAAGATATTTTTCTCAGTTAATGGTAACTATAGACAACAAGTTGAAGGATGCTGGAGAAAACTGTATACCCCAAAAGAAAATGTCAATAATTAATTTGAAATCCAAACGATTTCTGAAATAGACGTGTACAATAATTGAAATCACACTACAAAGTGTTGGTGGTAAATTTGAGTGAGAAGAATGAGATGTTAGGAAAGCTTAAAAGAAATAAATTGAATAAATAAGCAGACCAGAAAGAAGGGGGAAAAATGAAGATTTTTACCTGTAAGAAACCATCAAGTAAACAAGCACAGGACTGCAGCAGAATCAGAGTGAGTGCAGAGAGAAGGGAGAAAGAGTACAGAGAAATAAGATTGCTACAAACTTTGTAAATTGGATAAACGTACATTTAAGAGCACAGTGAAACCCAACAAATGGGGTCACAGATAACAACACGAAAAAAAACCAATAAATTGCTTAACAATACCAATAAAGGACAGGATCTTAAAAGCATCAAGAGAAAGTGCCCATCACGAAGCTTCCTCAGCTTAATAGCTAACAGTTCAAAAGAAATCACAGAGAGAAAAAAATAAACCGAGGAAAACAAATATAAAAGGCTCGAAAATGAAAAAAGAACAGTCACCTAAGACATTAAGTCCCACAAAACTATACTTCAAAAACAAAGATGAAATGAAGATGCTGCTCGACCAAGCCCAGAGTTTGTTGCCATTCTATTTACTCAAGGAGAAATGTGGAATGGAACCTTAGGGTTCAAATAGAAGAATGCTATACAGTGACCCAAAACACAGGGAAAATAAAGGACTCCGGCATGAGTGATTGCATGATGAATACAAAAGGCACTATTATCATGTTTTTGTTTTGGAATTCATATCTTATTTCCATTGCTATTTAAATAATAATGGCAAATAATATTAAAGCCCATGAATTACTAAAGAATGTTACCCCGGACTCAACTAGGTTGCAAAAGCAGAGAACATTTGTTGAACAAATTCCTGTATGCAGGGGCCCAATTCCATCAGGGTGGAAGGACCCTGACTGAATTCACAGATTCAGTTTGAAAGTCAAAATGAGGAACATTAGGAAGGGGTAGGTGATTTATGTATTGATTGCTGGGTTCTGTCACTGGGGGTCTGGGTGATGCTATGATTGGTTAGGGTCTTGCTTCAAGCATATTTGACTAACTATTCTTGCTCCATGCCAAGAAAGGGTATCCCTTGACCTCTTGGCTGCAAGCTTGGCTAGCTGTCCTTTGGCAAGCTGGGGAAGGGTCCCTTTTATATAAGCTTGCAATAGTTCCAGTGACTGATTTGCCCAAGCAGTGGGAAGTAGAAACTCATGCCTGGTCTCCTGAACTTTTAGTTCAATTCATTCCTTTCAATAGTTATAAAATATGTAAAAAATAATTTATAATGATATAAATTGTGCCAGTAGCAACACAAACACACATGGACAGCACATGGACAAACATATATAAATACAACTAGGAGCAGATATTTTTAGCATTGTATGGAATTTAAAGTTGTATCAATTCAAACTAAATTATAAACTTAAGGTATTAATTTCAATCTCAATTATAACATCATATATATATGTATATATATCACAAATGAAATTTAAAGGAAATAACATTGTTATAAAAACAATTTTTTATTCAAATGAAGGCTACATTAGGAAAACTGGGGGTTAAATTATAGGACAAAATAACAAATATAAAATTTTATGATTTTCTTGCTAGTCACTAATTTAAAGAAGAATAATTACGTGTTCTAATTAAGAGGCAAAGAGAGCAGGATGCAAGACTAGAAAGACGTCTCAGTGGTTGAAATCAGTTGGCGCACTTGCAGGGAATCTGTGTTCAGTTCCTAACACCCACTCAGAGCAGTTCACCACCTCCAGACCCAGTGTTTCTGATTCTTGTTTCTAGCTTCTTTAGACACTGTGATGGTTTAAATCATAATGGCATCTAGAGGTTTATGTATTTGATACTCCTGCATCAGGGAATGGTACTATTTGAGAGAAATTATAAGGTGTGGCCTTGTTGGAGTAGGTGTGACCTTATTGGAGGGAGTGTAGTACTGAGTGTGGGCTTTGAGTTTTTAAAAAACCCATACCAAGTTCAGAGTCTCTCTCTCTCTTCCTGCTCTTAACAGATCAAAATGTAGAACCCTCAGCTCCTTCGTCAGTACCATGTCTGCCTGCATGCCACCATGTTCTTGCTGTGATGATAATGAGCTAAAATTCTGAAACTGTAAGGAGGCCCCCATTAAACGCCTTCCTTTGCAGAGTTGCCATGGTCATAGTATTTCTTCTCAGCAATAGTTCGCTGATTAAGACAGATGCCTACATCAGTGCATCTGATAAACAGGTACACAAATATGCACAAGCATATTTAATATTTTGTCTAAAAGAAAGAATGATATAATTATATGTCACAAAAGATCACTTTAAGTATATAAAATATAAACACACTCAAAACAAAAGGACATAAAAATATATCTCTGGCCAATACTATCTTAAAAGGAGTTATGGCAAGTATACCTTAGTAAACAATATAAATTCTAGGTACAAAACTGTTAAGAGATGAAAAAAGACATTTTATGTTCGTTTTATGTTGACAAAAGTATGGATTTATGAAGATCATGTAACAAATATATATGCATGGAAAAACAAATCTCTGAAGTATCAGAAAAGAATTGAAGGGAGATGTCATATTTCTAAAATAACAGTTGGAGCCTTAATAACATCATTTTTAATAATCAGTAGAAGATGCAGACATAAAATCCATAACTTAATAGAGATTTAGATAAAACTGTAAACTAAATATGTCTAGAAAAGAGTATATAAAACTATATATCAACAACAATAGAATATATACTTTTTCTTTTTTTTTTTTTTTTTTTTTTTTTTTTGGGGCTGGGGCCCGAACCCGGGGCCTTGGCCCCCCTAGCAAAGCCCCTACCGCTGAGCTAAATTCCCAACCCCTATACTTTTTCTTTTTTTCCCAATTATTTACAAATATGACACCATTTTAAAGGAGAGACTTGAGCCTCCACTACTGTTGGTGTCTATGGATTGATCCTGGGATCTTTTTTCCCCAATTATTTACAAACACTACACCATTTTAAAAGAGAGTCTTGTTGGAGACCAATGTTGGAGTCTATGGGGTGATCCTGGAATCAATCTCTTTTGGATCCCGAGAGACAACAGTACATTCTCCACTCAATACAGAAATGAGGTGCCCATGTATTTAAGAACGTCTTTCTTTTTCTTTTCTACTCCCTGCAGTCTTTCCAGATCTTCTCCCTATTTGTACCATCTAAATTTGTGTCTCAACAAAAAAAGTCAGAAGCCAAGGGAAAAAATAAAACTATACCATAAAATAAAACAAAGCACCAAGTCACAACCAAATAAAATCACAGAAAAAATATGAAGTTTATCTTGTCCAAATTTGATGTGATTTTTTTTGAAGAATGCAAATTGATCCATTCTTTTTTTACATAAAACATTTATTGTTTTACTTCATATATCCTTCATTTTTGTAGTGTTTTCTCCCATTTATTATTATACTATTTCCCAATTTTATTTTATTATTATACTTCCGATTTTTTTTCAGTTTATAGTACTATTAAAGGTTTTTTATTGGATTTTTTTAAAATTTATATTTCAAATGTTATCCCTCTCCCAGTATCCTATCTTCCCTCCCCCTTCTACTATAAGGGTGTTCCCCTACCCATCCACTCACTCCTTCCCACCGGACATCAGGGACATCGAGTCTTGACAGGACCAAAGGCCTCTTCTCCTATTGATACCTGATAAGACCATCCTCTGCTACATATGCCGATGGAGTAAAAGGTTCATTCCTGTGCTCTCTTGGGATGCTGGTTTTGTCCCTGGGAGCTCTGGGTGGTGTGGTTGGTTGATATTGTGTTTTTCTTATGGGGTTGCAAACCCCTTCTGCTACTTCAGTCCTTTCTCTAACTCCTCCATTGAGGAACCTGCTCTCAGTTCAATGGTTGGCTGTGAGCATCCACCTCTATATTTGTAAGGCATTGGCAGAGCCTCTCAGCAAACAGCTATATCAGGCTCTTGTTAGCATGCACTTCTTGGCATCCACAATATTGTCTGGGTTTGGTGACTGTATATGGGATGCATACCCATATGGGAAAGTCTCTGGATGACCCTTAAGTCTCTCCTTCCACTTTGTCTCCATATTTGCTCCTGTGAGTATTTTTGGTCCCCTTTCTAAGAAGTTCTGAAGCATCCACATTTTGATCTTCCTTCTTCTTGAGCTTCACGTAGTCTATGAATTGTATATTGGGTATTCGGAGCTTTTGGGCTAATATCCACTTATCAGTGAGTGAATATATGTTCATTTGTGGTTTGGTTACCTCACTCAGAATGCTTCCTCAAGTTCCATCCATTTGCCTAAGAATTTCATGTAGTCATTGTTTTTTCCCCACCTCTTCTGGAGTCATTATTTTTAATAGCTGAGTAGTATTCCATTGTGTAAATCTAATTTTCGGTATCCACTCCTCTGCTGAAGGACATGTGGGTTACTTCCATCCTCTGGCTATTATCTTTTGGGTGTATGCCCAGGAGTGGAATAGCTGGGTCTTCAGGTAATACCAAAGATGTTTACCAATCTGTTGGCTGCCATTTTGTCCTACTGTACATTGCCTCACAGAAACTTTGTAATTTTATGAGGTCCCAATTGTTGAATATTGATATTAGAGCATAAGACATTGGTATTCTGTTCTAGAAAATTTCTCTTGTGCCCATGTGTTCAAGGCTCTTGTCACTTTCTCTTCTATGAGTTTCAATATACCTTGTTTTATGTGGAGGTCCAAGATCCACTTAGACTTAATCTTTACAGAAGGCTACAAAAATGAATCAACTTGCTTTATTCTACATGCTGAACTCTAGTTGAACCAGCATCATCTCTTAAAAATGCTTTTTGTCCACTGAATGGTTTTAGCTACTTTGTCAAAAGTGACCATAGGTGTGTGGGTTCATTTCTGGGTCTTCAATTCTATTTCACTGATCTACCTGCCTGTCTGTACAAATACCATACAGTTTTTATTACCGTTGCTCTGTAATACAGCTTGAGGTAGGGCACTGTGATTGCCCCAGATGGTTTTCAATTGTTGAGAATAGCTTTTGCTATCCTGGGATTTTTGTTATTCCAAATGAATTTGGAAATTTCTCTTTCCATCACTATGAAGAATTGTGTTGGAATTTTGATGGGCATTGCATTGAATCTTGCTTTTGGGAAAATCGCCATTTTTACTATATTAATCTTGCCAATCCATGAGCATGGAAGGTCTTTCCATCTTCTGAGATCTTCAATTTCTTTCTTCAGAGACTTGAAGTTCTTGTCACACAGATTCTTCACTTGCTTGGATAGAGTGACACCAAGGTTTGTGACTATTGTAAAGGGTGTCATTTGCCTAAATTCCTTCTTAGCCAGTTTATCCTTTGAGTAGAGGAAGATTACTGATTTGTTTGACTTAATTTTATATCCAGCCACCTTGATGAAGTTGTTTATCAAGTTTAGGAGCTCTTTGGTAGAATTTTTGGGGTCACTTAAGTATACTATCATATCATCTGCAAATAGTGATATTTTGACTTCTTCCTTTACAATTTATACCCCTTTGACCTCTTTTTGTTTTCTAGTTACTCTGGCTAGGACTTCAAGTGTTATATTGAATAGGTAGGGAGAGAGTGGGCAGCCTTGTCTAGTCCCTGATTTTAGTGAGATTGCTTCAAGTTTCTCTCCATTAAGTTTGATGTCGGTTACTGGTTTGCTGTATATTGCTTTTACTATGTTTAGGTATGGGCCTTGAATTCCTGATCTTTCCAAGTCTTGTAACATGAAGTGATGTTGAATTTTGTCAAATACTTTCTTAGCATCTAATGCGATGATCATATGTTTTTTTTTTCTTTGAGTTTATTTATATGGTGGACTACATTGATGTATTGTCATTTACTAAACCATCCCTGCATCCCTGGGATGAAGCCAAATTGATCAGATGGATAATCATTATGATGTGTTCTTAGATTGGGTTTGCAAGAATCTTATTGAGTATTTTGGCATTGATATTCATAAGGGAAATTGGTCTGAAGTTCTCTTTCTTTGTTAGGTTTTTGTGAGGTTTAGGTATAAGTGTAATGATGGCTCCATAGAACATATTGTCTAGTTTCCTTTTGTTTCCATTCTGTGGAATATTTTGGAGAGAATTGATATTAGGTCTTCTTTGAAGGTCTGATAGAATTTTGCACTAAAGCCATCTCATCCTAGGTTTTGTTTAGTGGAGAGACTTTTAATGACTACCTCTATTTCTTGAGGAGTTTAGGGAACTGTTTAGATGGTTTAACTGATCCTAATTTAACTTTGGTACCTGATGTCTGTCTAGAAAATTGTCCATTTCACCCAGATGTTCCAGATTTGTTGAATATAGCCTTTTGTAGTATGATCTGATGACTTTTTGGATTTCCTGTTTCTGTTGTTATGGTTCCCTTTTCTGATTTTGTTAATTGGATACTGTCTTTATGCCCTCTGGCTAGTCTGGCTAAAGGTTTATCTATCTTGTTGATTTTCTCAAAGAGTCACCTCCTGGTTTTGTTGATGCTTTGTCTAGTTCTTTCTGTTTCTACTTGGTTGATTTCAGCCCTGCGTTTGATTATTTCCTGCCATCAACTGTTCTTGGGTATATTTGCTTCTTTTTGTTCTAGAGCTTTCCGGTGCTCTGTCAAACTGTTAGTGTAGGCTCTTCCAGGTTCTTTTTGGAGGCACTCAGAGCTATTAATTTTCTTCTTAGTACTGCTTTCATTGTGTCCCATCAGTTTGGGAATGTTGTTCCTTAATTATTATTAAATTCTAATAGTCTTTAATTTCCCTTTTTATTTCTTTCTTGACCCAGTTTTTGAGTAGAATGTTGTTCCACTTAGATGTGTATGTGGGCTTTCTGTCATTTTTGTTGTTATTGAAGGCAAATCTTAGTCCACGGGGATAAGATTGGATACATGGGATTATTTCTGTTGTCTTGTATCTCTTGAGACCTGTTTTGTTACTGATTTTATGGTCAGTTTTGGAGAAGATATCATGAGGTGCTGAGATGTAGGTCTATTCTTTTGTTTTACAATGAAATGTTCTATAGATACCTGTTAATTCCATTTGGTTCATAACTTCTCTTAGTTTCACTGTGTCTCTGTTTAGTTTCTGTTTCCATGATCTTTCCATTGATGAGAGTGGGGTGTTGTAGCCTTGCACTGTTATTGTGTGAGGTGCAATGTGTGTTTTGAGTTTTAGTAAATTTTTTTATCAATGTGGGTGCCCTTGCATTTGAAGAATAGATATTCAGAATTGACAGTTCATCTTGGTAGATTTTTCCTTTGTCAAGTATGAAGTGTTCTTCCTTATCTCTTTTAATAACTTTTGGTTGAAAGTTGATTTTATTTAATATTAGAATTGCTACTCCAACATGTTTCTTGGGACCATTTGTTGGAAACTGTTTTCCCATCCTTTTACTCTGAGAAAGTATCTTTCTTTGTCAGTGAGGTGTGTTTCCAGCATGAAACAAAATGCTGGGCCCTGTTTATGTATTTAGTCTGTTAGTCTATGTCTTTTTGTGTGTGTGTGAAATTGAGCCCATTAATGTTGAGAGATATTAGGGACTAATGAATGTTGTTTCCTATTACTTTTGATGTTAGAGGTGGAATTATGTTTGTGTGGCTCTCTTCTTTTGGGTTTGTTACAAGAAGAACACTTTCTTGCTTTTCCTATGTTGTAGTTTCTCTCCTTGTGTTGGAGTTTTTCATCTACTATCCTTTGTAGGTCTGGATTTGTGGAACGATATTGTGTAAATTTGGTTTTGCCATGTAATATCTTGGTTTCTCCATCTATAGTAATGGAGAGTTTGCTGGTTATGGTAGCCTGGGCTGGCATTTCTGTTCTCGTATGGTCTGTATGACATTTGCCCAGGATCTTCTAGCTTTCATAGTCCCTGTTGAGAAGTCATGTGTAATTTTGATAGGGCTGCCCTTATATGTTTCTTGACATTTTTATTTTACTGCTTTTAATATTCTTTGTTTGGTGCATTTGGTGTTTTGACTATTATGTGACAGAAAGAATTTCTTTTCTGCTACAATCTATTTGGGGCAGAATCTACTCTTTCTTTTGGTTAAGATTAGGAAAGTTTTCTTCCCTAATTTTGTTGAAGATATTTACTAGCCCTTTAAGTTGGGAATCTTTGCTCTCTTCTATACCTATTATCCTTAGGTTTGAACTTTTTCTCTGGATTTCGTAGATGTTTTGAATTAGGATCTTCTTGTGTTTTTCATTTTGCCTGACTGTTTTTGTCAATGTTTTTTTTTTTTTTTTTTTATTAACTTGAGTATTTCTTATATACATTTCTTTTTTTATTCCCTTTCCCGGTTTCCCGGCAAACATCCCCCTCCCCCCTCCCCTTCCTTATGGGTGTTCCCCTCCCAACCCTCCCCCCATTGCTGCCCTCTCCCCAACAGTCTAGTTCACTAGGGGTTCAGTCTTAGCAGGACCCAGGGCTTCCCCTTCCACTGGTGCTCTTACTAGGATATTCATTGCAACCTACGAGGTCAGAGTCCAGGGTCAGTCCATGTATAGTCTTTGGGTAGTGGCTTAGTCCCTGGAAGCTCTGGTTGGTTGGCATTGCTGTACATATGGGGTCTCGAGCTCCTTCAAGCTCTTCCAGTTCTTTCTCTGATTCCTTCAACAGGGGTCCTGTTCTCAGTTCAGTGCTTTCCTGCTGGCATACGCCTCTGTATTTGCTGTATTCTGGCTGTGTCTCTCAGGAGCGATCTGCATTCACATTTTGATCATCCGTCTTGAGTTTCATTTGTTCTAGGCATCTAGGGTAATTCAAGCATTTGGGCTAATAGCCACTTATCAATGAGTACATACCATGTATGTCTTTCTGTGATTGGGTTAGCTCACTCAGGATGATAGTTTCCAGTTCCAACCATTTGCCTCTTAATTTCACAAAGTCATTGTTTTTGATAGCTGAGTAATATTCCATTGTGTAGATGTACCACATTTTCTGTATCCATTCCTCTGTTGAAGGGCATCTGGGTTCTTTCCAGCTTCTGGCTATTATAAATAAGGCTGCGATGAACATAGTGGAGCACGTGTCTTTTTATATGTTGGGGCATCTTTTGGGTATATGCCCAGGAGAGGTATAGCTGGATCCTCAGGCAGTTCAATGTCCAATTTTCTGAGGAACCTCCAGACTGATTTCCAGAATGGTTGTAGCAGTCTGCAACCCCACCAACAATGGAGGAGTGTTCCCCTTTCTCCACATCCTCGCCAGCATTTGCTGTCACCTGAGTTTTTGATCTTAGCCATTCTCACTGGTGTGAGGTGAAATCTCAGGGTTGTTTTGATTTGCATTTCCCTTATGACTAACGATGTTGAACATTTCTTTAGGTGTTTCTCAGCCATTCGGCATTCCTCAGCTGTGAATTCTTTGTTTAGCTCTGAACCCCATTTTTTAATAGGGTTATTTGTCTCCCTGCTGTCTAACTTCTTCAGTTCTTTGTATATTTTGGATATAAGCCCTCTATCTGTTGTAGGATTGGTAAAGATCTTTTCCCAATCTGTTGGTTGCCGTTTTGTCCTAACCACAGTGTCCTTTGCCTTACAGAAGCTTTGCAGTTTTATGAGATCCCATTTGTCGATTCTTGATCTTAGAGCATAAGCCATGGGTGTTTTGTTCAGGAAATTTTTTCCAGTGCCCATGTGTTCCAAATGCTTCCCGAGTTTTTCTTCTATTAGTTTGAGTGTATCTGGTTTGATGTGGAGGTCCTTGATCCACTTGGACTTAAGCTTTGTACAGGGTGATAAGCATGGATCGATCTGCATTCTTCTACATGTTGACCTCCAGTTGAACCAGCACCATTTGCTGAAAATACTATCTTTTTTCCATTGGATGGTTTTGGCTCCTTTGTCAAAAATCAAGTGCCCATAGGTGTGTGGGTTCATTTCTGGGTCTTCAATTCTGTTCCATTGGTCTATCTGTCTGTCTCTGTACCAATACCATGCAGTTTTTATCACTATTGCTCTGTAATACTGCTTGAGATCTGGGATAGTGATTCCCCTGAAGTCCTTTTTTATTGTTGAGGATAGTTTTAGCTATCCTGGGTTTTTTTGTTATTCAGATGAATTTGCAAATTGTTCTGTCTAACTCTTTGAAGAATTGGATTGGTATTTTGATGGGGATTGCATTGAATCTGTAGATCGCTTTTGGTAGAATGGCCATTTTACTATATTAATCCTGCCAATCCATGAGCATGGGAGATCTTTCCATCTTCTGAGATCTTCTTCAATTTCTTTCTTCAGAGTCTTGAAGTTCTTATTGTACAGATCTTTCCCTTGCTTGGTTAAAGTTACACGAGGTACTTTTTATATTATTTGGGTCTATTATGAAGGGTGTCATTTCCCAATTTCTTTCTCGGCCTGTTTCTCTTTGTGTAGAGGAAGGCTACTGATTTATTTGAGTTAATTTTATACCCAGCCACTTTGCTGAAGTTGTTTATCAGCTTTAGTAGTTCTCTGGTGGAACTTTTGGGATCACTTAAATATACTATCATATCATCTGCAAATAGTGATATTTTGACTTCTTCTTTTCCGATCTGTATCCCTTGACCTCCTTTTTGTTGTCTGATTGCTCTGGCTAGAACTTCAAGAACTATATTGAATAAGTAGGGAGAGAGGGCAGCCTTGTCTAGTCCCTGATTTTAGTGGGATTGCTTCAAGTTTCTCTCCATTGAGTTTAATGTTAGCAACTGGTTTGCTGTATATGGCTTTTACTATGTTTAGGTATGGGCCTTGAATTCCTATTCTTTCCAGGACTTTTATCATGAAGGGGTGTTGAATTTTGTCAAATGCTTTCTCAGCATCTAATGAAATGATCATGTGATTTTGTTCTTTCAGTTTGTTTATATAATGGATCACGTTGATGGTTTTCCGTATATTAAACCATCCCTGCATGCCTGGGATGAAGCCTACTTGATCATGGTGGATGATTGTTTTGATGTGCTCTTGGATTCGGTTTGCCAGAATTTTATTGAGTATTTTTGCATCGATATTCATAAGGGAAATTGGTCTGAAGTTCTCTTTCTTTGTTGGGTCTTTGTGGTTTATGTATAAGAGTAATTGTGGCTTCATAGAAGGAATTCGGTAGTGATCCATCTGTTTCAATTTTGTGGAATAGTTTGGATAATATTGGTACGAGGTCTTCTATGAAGGTCTGATAGAATTCTGCACTAAACCCGTCTGGACCTGGGCTCTTTTTGGTTGGGAGACCTTTAATGACTTCTTCTATTTCCTTAGGAGTTATGGGGTTGTTTAACTGGTTTATCTGTTCCTGATTTAACTTCAGTACCTGGTATCTGTCTAGGAAATTGTCCATTTCCTGCAGATTTTCAAGTTTTGTTGAATATAGGCTTTTATAGTAAGATCTGATGATTTTTTGAATTTCCTCTGAATCTGTAGTTATGTCTCCCTTTTCATTTCTGATTTTGTTAATTTGGACACACTCTCTGTGTCCTCTCGTTAGTCTGGCCAAGGGTTTATCTATCTTGTTGATTTTCTCAAAGAACCAACTTTTGGTTCTGTTGATTCTTTCTATGGTCCTTTTTGTTTCTACTTGGTTGATTTCGGCTCTGAGTTTGATTATTTCCTGCCTTCTACTCCTTCTGGGTGTATTTGCTTCTTTTTGTTCTAGAGCTTTTAGGTGTGCTGTCAAGCTGCTGACATATGCTCTTTCCTGTTTCTTTCTGCAGGCACTCAGCGCTATGAGTTTTCCTCTTAGCACAGCTTTCATTGTGTCCCATAAGTTTGGGTATGTTGTATCTTCATTTTCATTAAATTCTAAAAAGTTTTTAATTTCTTTCTTTATTTCTTCCTTGACCAGGTTATCATTGAGTAGAGCATTGTTCAATTTCCACGTATATGTGGGCATTCTTCCCTTATTGTTATTGAAGACCAGTTTTAGGCCGTGGTGGTCTGATAGCACGCATGGGATTATTTCTATCTTTCTGTACCTGTTGAGGCCCATTTTTTGACCAATTATATGGTCAATTTTGGAGAAAGTACCATGAGGAGCTGAGAAGAAGGTATATCCTTTTGCTTTAGGATAGAATGTTCTATAAATATCTGTTAAGTCCATTTGGCTCATGACTTCTCTTAGTCTTTCTCGTCTCTGTTTAATTTCTGTTTCCATGATCTGTCCATTGATGAGAGTGGGTGTTGAAATCTCCTACTATTATTGTGTGAGGTGTAATGTGTTTTGAGCTTTAGTAAGGTTTCTTTTTACGTATGTAGGTGCCCTTGTATTTGGGGCATAGATATTTAGGATTGAGAGTTCATCTTGGTGGATTTTTTCCTTTGATGAATATGAAGTGTCCTTCCTTATCTTTTTTTGATGACTTTTAGTTGAAAATTGACTTTATTTGATATTAGAATGGCTACTCCAGCTTGCTTCTTCCGACCATTTGCTTGGAAAGTTGTTTCCCAGCCTTTCACTCTGAGGTAGTGTCTGTCTTTGTCTCTGAGGTGTGTTTCCTGTAGGCAGCAGAATGCAGGGTCCTCGTTATGCGTATCCAGTTTGTTAATCTATGTCTTTTATTGGGAGTTGAGGCCATTGATGTTTAGAGATATTAAGGAATAGTGATTATTGCTTCCTGTTGTATTCATATTTGGATGTGAGGTTATGTTTGTGTGCTTTTCTTCTCTTTGTTTTGTTGCCAAGACGATTAGTTTCTTGCCTCTTCTTGGGTATAGCTTGCCTCCCTATGTTGGGCTTTACCATTTATTATCCTTTGTAGTGCTGGATTTGTAGAAAGATATTGTGTAAATTTGGTTTTGTCATGGAATATCTTGGTTTCTCCATCTATGTTGATTGAGAGTTTTGCAGGATACAGTAACCTGGTCTGGCATTTGTGTTCTCTTAGGGTCTGTATGACATCAGTCCAGGATCTTCTGGCCTTCATAGTTTCTGGCGAAAAGTCTGGTGTGATTCTGATAGGTCTGCCTTTATATGTTACTGACCTTTTTTCCCTTACTGCTTTTAATATTCTTTCTTTATTTTGTGCGTTTGGTGTTTTGACTATTATGTGACGGGAGGTGTTTCTTTTCTGGTCCAATCTATTTGGAGTTCTGTAGGCTTCTTGTATGCCTATGGGTATCTATTTTTTAGGTTAGGGAAGTTTTCTTCTATGATTTTGTTGAAGATATTTACTGGTCCTTTGAGCTGGGAGTCTTCACTCTCTTCTATACCTATTATCCTTAGGTTTGATCTTCTCATTGAGTCCTGGATTTCCTGTATGTTTTGGACCAGTAGCTTTTTCTGCTTTACATTATCTTTGACAGTTGAGTCAATGATTTCTATGGAATCTTCTGCTCCTGAGATTCTCTCTTCCATCTCTTGTATTCTGTTGGTGATGCTTGTATCTACAGCTCCTTGTCTCTTCTTTTGGTTTTCTATATCCAGGGTTGTTTCCATGTGTTCTTTCTTGATTGCTTCTATTTCCATTTTTAATTCCTTCAACTGTTTGATTGTGTTTTCCTGGAATCTTTCAGGGATTTTTGTGACTCCTCTCTGTAGGCTTCTACTTGTTTGTTTATGTTTTCCTGTGTTTCTCTAAGGGAGTTCTTCATGTCTTTCTTGAAGTCCTCCAACATCATGATCAAATATGATTTTGAAACTAGATCTTGCTTTTCTGGTGTGTTTGGATATTCCGTGTTTGCTTTGGTGGGAGAATTGGGCTCCGATGATGCCATGTAGTCTTGGTTTCTGTTGCTTGGGTTCCTGCGCTTGCCTCTCGCCATCAGATTATCTCTAGTGTTACTTTGTTCTGCTATTTCTGACAGTGGCTAGACTGTCTTATAAACCTGTGTTTCAGGAGTGCTGTAGACCTGTTTTCCTGTTTTCTTTCAGCCAGTTATGGGGACAGAGTGTTCTGCTTTGGGCGCGTAGTTTTTCTTCTCTACAGGTCTTCAGCTGTTCCTGTGAGCCTGTGTCTTGAGTTCACCAGGCAAGTCGTTTGTAGCAGAAAAGTTTGTCTTACCTGTGGTCCCCAGGCTCAAGCTTGTTCGTGGGGTGTTGCCTATGAGCTCTCCACGGCCTCAGCAGCCAGGAAGATCTGCGCCGCCCCTTCCGGGAGGTTTCGTGCACCAGGGTTCCAGATAGCTTTTGTTTTCCTCTGGGGTCAGTACTGTGTGCAGCGTGCAGTCTCTTCTGGTTTCCCAGGCGTGTCCGCCTCTCTGAAGGTTTAGCTCTCCCTCCCACGGGATTTGGGTGCAGAGAACTGTTTATCCGGTCGGTCCCTTCAGGTGCGGTGTCTCAGACGCAGTGGATCTGCTGCTCCTGGGCCCTCCTCTACGGGTATCCAGAGGCCGTATGCAGTTTCCTCCTGGGCCAGGGATGTGGGCAGGGGTGGGCAGCGTTGGTGGTCTCCTCCGCTCTGCTGCCTCAGGAGTACCCGCCGGACCAGGCGGCAAGAACTCCCCTCCAGGGGGCCTGGGAGCAGAGAGCTGCTGAAGGCAGGGATCCTCCGCTGGTCCGGGACTCTGGCCAAACACCGGAAGTGTCCGGCCCCAGAGGAACTCCGCCTCTGTGTTGTCAATGTTTTCTATGGTATGTTCTGCCTCTGAGATTCTCTCTTCTATCTCTTGTATTCTGTTGTTGATGCTTGCATCTATGACTACTGTTCTCTTTCCTCTTTTTCTATCCAGGGTTGTCTCTCTTTGTGATTTCTTCATTGTTTCTATTTCCATTTTTAAATCCTGGATGATTTTGTCCAATTCCTTTATTGGTTTGGTGTCTTCCTGTAATTCTTTAAGGGGTTTTTGTGTTTAACTTTTACCTGCTTACCTGTGTTCTCCTGTATTTCCTTAAGAGAGTTATATATGTCCTTCTTAAAGTCATCTGACATCACCATAAGATGTGAATTTAAATCAGAATCCCACTTTTCCCGTGTGGTGGTATGTCCTGGACTTGCTGTGGTGGGAGAACTGGGTTCAGAAGATACTAAGTGGCCTTGGTTTCTGTTGGTTATGTTCTTGCACTTGCCTCTCACCATCTGGTTATATCTGGTGTTAGCCGTCCTTGACAGTGGGTTGACTCTCCTGTACTCTCAGGTTTGTCAGCACTCCTGGGAGACCAGTTTTCTCCCAGTGTAATTTGGGCACAAATGGCTGTGAAGCAGGGTCAGTTCTGGGTATATACAGAAACTAAAAGGATCCTGTCCTAGATTGCTCCTTGGCTCCTGTGTCCTGAGGGCTCCAGGTGATTCTCTCAGAGTAGAAGTGGTGGTTTCACCCATGCTCCCAGATGTCTCAGCACCCCTGGGAGATCAGCTCACTCACAGCATGATCCAGTCACAGAGAGCTGTAGCACAGGGTCAGTTCTGGGCTCTGTGAGAAACCGGAAGGATCCTATCCCAGACTGGTAATTGTTTTTTGTTATTACATTTTATTGTGTTATTTTAAAAACAATAAATAAGCGATTGAGAGAATGAGTGAAAACATACCCAGTGGTATGCAGCTTAACAATAAACTGTCATTTATACCTGCCTTTGAAGGAAAAAATATCAAATGAAGTAACACTAGATATATTAACCATTTCATGCTGGGTCTCATGTTCTCACATTTAGTTGACTAACATAATAAACTATACTTTTTCTTTTAAAGTGCACATCAAATATGTTCCTAGAAGGCCATTGTTTGGGCTCCAAGTCAAAGCAAGTAGATTTTAAAATATTAAGATTATTCAAACTATTTTCTATACTGGTAGAATAAATCCAGAGATCAAAAAGAGAAGAGAATTTTTCTTTTTTCTTATTTTTTTATTAGATATATTTCTTTACTTACATTTCAAATGTTATTCCCTTACCTGTTTCCTGTCCATAAACCATCCCTTGCCCATCCCCCATATGGGTATTCCGCCTATCCATTCCTTTTACTGCCCCCCATTCCCCTGCACTGAGGGTCTAACCTTGGCAGGACCAAGGGCTTCCCCTTCCACTGGTGTCCAACAAGGCTATTCTCGGCTACATATACAGTTGGAGCCCTGGGTCAGTCCATGTATAGTCTTTCAGTAGTGGTTTAGTCCCTGGAAGCTCTGGTTGATTGGCATTGTTGTTCTTATGGGGTTGCAAGTTCTTTCAACCTTTCAATCCTTCCTTTAATTCCCCCAAGGGGGTCCTGTTCTCAGTTCAGTGGTTTGCTGCTAGCATTGACTTCTGTATTGGACATGCTCTGGATGTATCTCTCAGGAGAGATCTATATCCGGTTCCTTTCAGCATGAATTTTTTAGCTTCATCAATCTTATCTAGTTTTGGTGGCTGTATATATATATATATATATATATATATATATAGGCCACATGTGGGTCATGCTCTGAATGGCCATTCCTTGAGTCGCTGCTCTAAACTTTGATTCCATACCTCCTATGGATATTTTTCCCCTTTTAAGAAGGAGTGGGAGCATTCACATTTTGGTCATCCTTCTTTCTGAGCTTCCTGTGGTCTGTGGATTGCATTTTGAGTAATTCGAATCTTTGGGCTAATATTCACTTATCAATGAGTGCATACCAAGTGTGGTTTTTTTGTGATTGGGTTACCTCACTCAGGATTGTATTTTCTAGTTCATTCCATTTGCCTAGGAATTTCACGAAGTTATTGTTTTTGATAGCTGAATAGTACTCCATTGTGTAGATGTACTACATTTTTTTAATCCATTCTTCTGTTGAAGGGCATCTGGGTTCTTTCCAGCTTCTGGCTATTATAAATAAGGCTGCTATGACCATAGTGGAGCATGTGTCTTTGTTGTCATTGTTCACCAACAATGAAGGAGTGTTTCTCTTTCCCCACATCCTCACCAGCATCTGCTGTCACCTGAGTTTTTTTATCTTAGACTTTCTGACTAGTGTGAGGTGAAATCTCATGGTTGCTTTGATTTGCATTTTCTTTATGACTAAGGATCTAATAAATCTAGAAACAAGAAAGAAAACCTTGTACTAGAAAGTAATAAATTCATAGAGAATCCAAATATGAAGGACTTAAGATAGTACCCATTTGTTAGATAATTCACCTTTGAATAAGTGTATAAATCAAACATATTTTACAAGTAAAAATATAAAGTCAAGTTGTATACTATAGTTTGTGCTGGATATGTTCTAAAGCTCATGGTTATTACTGATATTGTCCTCAACTCACAGTGCCATTTGAAAACAGTTGACATTATAAGAAATGAGGATTGCCAGGGCAGTTCCTATTATTAGGTGAGTAGTCCTCATGAGGGTTATTTGATCATGATCTCTCTCTGTATATACCTGTTCTTCAATGTATCATCAGATTTTCTCTCCCATATTCTCCATGCCATGAGATGGTTCCTGGCAGCAGACCCATAGTCAATAGGTCCAATCACTCAATAATGTTCAAAGCTTCAAGCCAAACTAAAACTTTTTCCTTGTAAGTTTATCATTTTACAGGTATGTCTTATGGTAACAAAAAGCTAATGAACACATACCTAACATAATATGCTGTTGGGAGTAAAAATGGGAAAGACATGTAGTCATGTATCATTTACATATCATGTATCATGAATAGATAATTTTATGTTAACCTGGTTATTTATTAAATTTTGAGTATTAAAATGTACATAACTTAAACAATAAATTTAAGAATATTTTACCTTTGAGGGTTTAGTCTTTCTGTTCTTCCCCCATTGCTGGCTTATACTATAAAAATTGGCTTATGTTATACTAATTTCTTTTTGTTATTTCCTTATTAAAACAATGTCATGAACTGAGATAAATGTGAACTCTTCAAATTTTTACCTGAAATTATGACATTGTGCATTATTTGCCTACTTTAAATGTTCAATACTTTTGTCTTCTACAATATTAAAAGTATGCATTTCATGATCTCACCAAAAAAAAAAAAAAAAAGAAAAGTGGGGCAATTAAAAAACATACAACATACCCTTAAAAAAGAGACATAAGTAATTAAAAAGAAATTTGAAAATTTGACAAATAAAATAAAAAGAGTACACTAAAATGTATATGGGTCCATCAGAAGATGGAAAGATCTCCCATGCTCATGGATTGGCAGGATTAATATAATAAAAATGGCCACTTTACCAAAAGCGATCTACAGATTCAATGCAATCCCCATCAAAATACCATTCCATTTCTTCAAAGAGTTAGACAGAACAATTTGCAAATTCATCTGGAATAACAAAAACCCAGGATAGCTAAAACTATCCTCAACAATAAAAGGACTTCAGGGAGAATCACTATCCCTGAACTCAAGCAGTATTACAGAGCAATAGTGATAAAAACTGCATGGTATTGGTACAGAGACAGACAGATAGACCAATGGAACAGAATTGAAGACCTAGAAATGAACCCACACACCTATGGGCACTTGATTTTTGACAAAGGAGCCAAAACCATCCAATGGAAAAAAGATAGCATTTTCAGCAAATGGTGCTGGTTCAACTGGAGGTCAACATGTAGAAGAATGCAAATCGATCCATGCTTATCACCCTGTACAAAGCTTAAGTCCAAGTGGATCAAGGACCTCCACATCAAACCAGATACACTCAAACTAATAGAAGAAAAACTAGGGCAGCATCTCGAACACATGGGCACTGGAAAAAATTTCCTGAACAAAACACCAATGGCTTATGCTCTAAGATCAAGAATCGACAAATGGGATCTCGAGAAACTGCAAAGCTTCTGTAAGGCAAAGGACACTGTGGTTGGGAGAAAATAGCAACCAACAGATTGGGAAAAGATCTTTACCAATCCTACAACTGATAGAGGGCTTATATCCAAAATATACAAAGAACTCAAGAAGTTAGACTGCAGGAGACAAATAACCCTATTAAAAATGGGGTTCAGAACTAAACAAAGAATTCACAGCTGAGGAATTCCGAATGGCTGAGAAACACCTAAAGAAATGTTCAACATCTTTAGTCATAAGGGAAATGCAAATCAAAACAACCCTGAGATTTCACCTCACACCAGTGAGAATGGCTAAGATCAAAAACTCAGGTGACAGCAGATGCTGGCAAGGATGTGGAGAAAGAGGAACACTCCTCCATTGTTGGTGGGATGGAAGACTAGTACAACCATTCTGTAAATCAGTCTAGAGGTTCCTCAGAAAATTGGACATTGAACTACCTGAGGACCCAGCTATTCCTCTCTTGGGCATATACCCAAAAGATACCCCAACATATAAAAAAGACACATGCTCCACTATGTTCATAGCAGCCTTATTTATAATAGCCAGAAGCTGGAAAGAACCCAGATGCCCTTCAACAGAGGAATGGATACAGAAAATGTGCTACATCTACACAATGGAATATTACTCAGCTATCAAAAACAATGCCTTTATGAAATTCATAGGCAAATGGTTGGAAATGGAAAATATCATCCTTAGTGAGGTAACCCAATTACAGAAAAACACACATGGTATGTACTCATTGATAAGTGGCTATTAGCCCAAATGCTTGAATTACCCTAGATGCGCAGAACACATGAAACTCAATACGGATGATCAAAATGTGAATGTTTCACTCCTTCTTTAAAAGGGGAACAAGAATACCCTTGGCAGGGAATAGAGAGGCAACGATTAAAACAGAGACAGAAGGACACCCATTTAGAGCCTGCCCCACATGTGGCCCATACATATACAGCCACCCAATTAGACAAGATGGATGAAGCAAAGAAGTGCAGGCTGACAGGAGCTGGATGTAGATCTCTCCTGAGAGACACAGACAGAATACAGCAAATACAGAGGTGAATGCCAGCAGCAAACCACTGAACTGAGAATAGGACCCCCGTTGAAGGAATCAGAGAAAGAACTGGAAGAGCTTGAAGGGGCTCGAGACCCCTTATGAACAACAATGCCAAGCAACCAGAGCTTCCAGGGACTAAGCCACCACCTAAAGACTATACATGGGCTGACCCTGGACTCTGACCTCATAGGTGGCAATGAATATCCTAGTAAGATCACCAGTGGAAGGGGAAGCCCTGGGTCCTGCTAAGACTGAACCCCCAGTGAATGTGATTGTTGGGGGAGGGCAGCAATGGGGGAGGATGGGGAGGGAACCCCCATATAGAGGGGGAGGGGCGGTGTTAGGGGGATGTTGGCCCAGAAACCGGGAAAGGTAATAACACTCGAAATGTAAATAAGAAATACTTAAGTTAATAAAAAAAAAGTAAAAAAAAAAAATATATATGGGTCCAGCAAATACAGAGCTCAAAGGAGCACTTGTGTCTAGAACATGTCCCCTTTGACAGAAAAGGCAGTTGAAGTGCATGATTAGCACTGGCATTAAAGAGATAAGAAAAGAAGAACAATAAAATCCAAAGTAGCAGAAAAAAATCAAATTTAATAAAAACAAGATCAGAAATGAAGAACATATTAATTACAAAATGATAAAAGAATCAAAGAAATTAAGCTTTTGTTTTATTTTGGTTTTATTTTTTGGTCTTAATTTTGTTTGTTTTTGTTTTTGTGTATTTGTTATTGTTATTGTTTTGTTTGTTTTTTCTGTGTTGCCCTGGAACTCAATCTGTAGATCAGGCTAGGCTTGAACTCACAGAGATCTACTTGTTTCTCCCTCTATTGTGATTAATGGTACACATCTTTAAAGCCATCACTGCCTGGCTTTATGCTTTAATTTTTAGCATTAATAAAATAGATAAAATTTAGTTTAATTGCCACAGAAAATGATAAAAATAATTTATAAAATTAGAAAATAGGGACTTAGAGAAATGCAGTGCTGTAAGAGGGGGAAAAACTCAACGAAGTGCAATTCCAGATAAATAAATCTAAATAACCCTGAGAGAAGAAATGGAGAGGAAAGGAGAGGGGAGAAACTCAGAGGGTAAGGGGGACAAATGAGGAATGAGCAAGAGAGACAGGTGTATGTATATGGTGGGGCTAGCGTGTGTTTTGTGTGTCTGTCTGTGTATCTGTTTAAGAAAGACAGGGACAGAGTTAAAGGGAGGCATGAAGAGAGGCACAGGGAGAGAAAGACAGAGAGAGAGAGAGAGAGAGAGAGAGAGAGAGAGAGAGAGAGAAAGAGAATGAGACTATAAGTGACTATGAAACACCCAGTTCATTCCAAAGCCAACCTTATCCTTATATTAAATAGTACAGAAACACAGAAAACCAAAGATCACATATGCATATGAATGCAAATATGGAGAGTAACGAACCCAGTGCAGTGGTTTAGCAGAAGGATGCAAAGATATTATAGCAGAAATTTTCATGGCATACAGACATAGTTTAATTCTTAGGTAAAAAATTAATCCGCACAATACCTTACATTCGTACAATACAATGCAACAACTAGGAGATCACATCTAAGGCTCAGTGGCCATTGCTGAAGAGGGAGCAGAAAGACGGTAAGAGCCAGAGGAGGAGGGAACTGCTGACATCGCATCTCCTACTACCATCAGAACCTACAGCTTTAAAGTCTCACCAACACGGTCGGCCAGACTTGAGCTGAACAAAGAGAACACCAACACACATGCATGGGGAACGACTATGCCTCGGTCTCTCACAGGGCTCTACAGGCACCTGAGTAAAGCTGAGAATTGGAGCAGTGGTCCTCCCCAGAGTGGATAAATATATATATATAGATAGATAGATAGATAGATAGATAGATAGATAGATAGATAGATAGATAGATAGATATAGATATAGATATAGATAGATAGATAGATAGATATAGATATAGATATAGATATATAGATATGTAGATATATAGATATATTATATAATATATAGATATATTATTGATTATATATAATGTGTACAATAACAATTAATGAAAAAGAACCATAAATTTGAAGTAGAGTGGGGAGCGGTATACAGGTGGATTCTGAGAGATGAAAAGGAAGGGAGAAATGTTAATTCAGATATAATCTGAAAAATAACCAACAAAAGACCACCACTCCTTAGCAAGATAAACCTAACTCTAAGGCAAGAGAGAAGAGAATGCACTCACTATGATAGAAGACACAGAAACACCTACAGCTAACCTCACATTAGTGAAAAACCGAATATTTTCCTGAAGTGATCCAGACTCAGATGGTACCTGGCTGAGGCACACTCCTGGGATGTTTTGCTGAAGCAGACCTGTGAGAGGACATAGGATGTTTGGAGAGACTGTAAATAGGACACAACAAACAGTGGCGGCTCATTTGCATAACTAGCCTACCGATTTCTGGTTGGTCTGGAGTCTTTGCTCACCTTCCCTTTGCTGAGAGAGGCACCGCAGAGAACTTTTCCTGGCATCTTCTCTGGGTCTGGTTGCTCCACTGATGCATGCACATTCGGAGGAGGCCTGTCTGTTTCTGTTGGATCAAGCCGCCACTGCTCATTCATGCTTGTTATCATGACAAAAGTGTACTGGATCGCTGCTATCCTGACAAACAGGTTGGAATCACCCCCAAAGAGCTATTTCTAAACAGGTCCACATCTCCTTATCCTATTTACCATCTCTTGTCTCTTACCTTTGGATGATAGGCTAGCAGGGGCGGGGTTGATGAACGGGCTTGAGAGTGTTTATAAAAAGTAAGTTTTGAAAAATCTAAGCCTACATTCTTCGTTCTCGATTAGTATTAACACCAGGCTATTTGCTTCTGCTTCTATTATTCCACATTATTTTGTTGATGCAAGCCAGGGGGATTTTGCAAGTAAAAGAAAGAAAAGAAATCTTAGCCAAAAGAAAAAAAATAGAATAAAAAAGAATAAAAAATAGTCTCTACATTTCTAAATGGCACGACTGCATATTTAGAAAATTCCAAATAATAAGTAGGCACATAAAATGCTATCGTGGTTCATTACATCAGCAATGAGCCAGAAAAAAATTAAAACTACAATTCTATTTATAATAGCTTCTACAATGGTGGAATATGGATAGGGAAATGTACAAACTTAAGAGAAACTAAAAGGCTTGTAACTGGAAGCTAAGGAGCGTTGCTGGAAGGTTTAAAGAATAGCTAATTAACCGGAAAGCTACACGGAGTCCACAGATTCAAAAAGTGAATACTGTTTGGCAGAAACCCTATCCCAATACATAGACTGAGGGAAAGCCCTCAAAAATTTTCAGGGGCACATTTTCTAAGATGTGAAAGAGAGATGCTCATGTGTCTGTGACATGATGAGGGGAACTGCAAATGACAAAACAACACTGAAAAAGAAAAGGTTGGACTCTCTCCCAGTCTGAGTTCTTGTGTGACTGTAGTACAGAGTAAATCAATTTAAAATGAGGTCATTGTGTTGGGTCATAACCCAATCTGACAGATTGATGACAATCTGATAACTAAACATAAAAATATGTATGGCAAAACGCCACGTGACAATGAAGGCAGGAAGAACAAAGAAGCTAGTCAGGGAACGGAGCTATAACAAGATCAACACTACTGGCACCTCGTTAGAGGTCTGTCCTTCTGAACTGTAAGACAATACAGTTTCTATTGTTCATGCAGTTTGTGCTGCTTTGTTATGGAAGCTCCAGAAACTCTTACAGGAACTCATATTTTCTGATTTGACATTCCCTATTGAGCTAACAAATTCTGCACGGGACTGGCATAAGATGAATGTATTAGCCAAGGGAAGAGAATTGAAAGCCTGTTAATAAACTCACTTATTTAGGAGCAATTGATTATATTTCTACACTGGTAACAAGACTATCCCACAGGGAAAAAGATAAAAAGAATATTCTCCTCAACAAATGGTATGAGAATAACTAGGTATTTTAATATGCAAAGTAGCAAACTGGATGTTTATAATATACCATGCAAAATTTATTATTAATATGCAAGCTAAATATAAACACAGAACATTTGGGAGAAGTTTTATGGATATATTTTCTGACCTTAGACTTGCCAGGTCTGAAGATAAATACAAAATATATATAGCAAAGTAAAAAATAGGCAAAATTAACTTAATTGAAAAAAACATGTACCTAAATAATATCTACCCATAAAACAGGATAGTATTTGTATGTATTTATTGAGCTCCTGCTATCAGTAAGATACTAATTGGGAATGCAGAAAATTTGTGTTGCTGAAAAGGAATAAGAGTTTTGAGGTTTGATGAAACAAGGTATTAGTAGCAGAGAGGGACTCACACATTTCTTCTGCTGGATGAAAACCAGTAGAACCCTCTTCAAAATTCAGAGATAGAGGGAAGAATAGGGTAAACTTTGGTCTGAGTTATTTGTAGGCAATGGCTGATGCTATCCACATCCAATTTCACCAATAGTTAAAATCATGTGTCTACACTAGAAATTGGAAGCTAATGAATGAGAATGGCACTAGCATGTGGACTGGATTCCAGTCTAAGATAGTAGATGGCTTGTACTCCTAGGGACACCTGACCCAGGGTATCTTTTCTCTAAAGCTCATTTTCATGAGACCCACTTTGTAGCCCTCATTAAAAAAAAGAGCAACGTGTAATTTCCAAATAAGGGCTTCTCAGGAGAATGCCTGGATTCTGGTGTGGGACGAGGGTGTTGGAGGGGCATAGGCTCACAATGCCAAACAAATTTCCCTTTGGAATAATACTGCATAATGAATAGGCTTTGGGAGCCTGAAGTTGATTTTCAGGGAGCTAATGCATGTAAAGCTATCCAGCTACAGTAAAAAAGAGATTGCTTTCATTTTCTTGCAGACAATAATAGCTCACTTTGAAAGCCATGTAATTTTATAAAATCTGTCCCATCTATTATAAAAGTTCCTTACTCTTTCGATGTTCTTTCTCTTTGTCTTCCTCTTTCTCTTTCCTTTTCTTTCTCACTTTTTCTGTATCTATTTGTTTCTCCTTCTATCTCTGCTCTTTTCCTTCTCTTTGTGTCTGTGTAAAGACTGTTGATAAATTAATGTCATCACTTTGTTCCTTCTGCTCTCAGCCTATTTCCATTCTTCTGTCCTCTGATCTCCCTTCACTTCCTCTTCTGGTCTCATAGAATGAGCTAGCCATAAAGTCTCAAGCAGATGTCCTTTGTCTTGTGCAAAGACAAGGGGCAGCACATAATCCACTGTAATTGTCCAGGGCTGGCCATATAATTTAAATGATGGTGCAAGTATATCAGGTCTGAAAAAGCTTGAGGAATACAGGGGCAAATGGGAAAAAAATCACCCCTCTTGCTGCTCAGGGCTGAAAGGCCATAGTTCCTTTAATTCCACAGTAAGTTTTGTGTTTCATGATGGGGGAACAGTTATTAGAAGGCTAAATCTAGAGTTATGTTCTCGCTCCATGAGGCAGAGCTAACTTCTTTGCATCTCTCTCATCTCCATGGCATTTTGGAGGATACCCCATTAAAGACTCACTTGTCATTCTTTTCTCTTATAACATAGGCACAACCACCAAGACTTCTGGAAATCCATTATCCATTTGCTGCACATTTCTCAGTGTCCTCTACCACAGTTCATGGTTATAAGTTTTTATTTACCTGTTTTTTGGTGTTTGAGACAATGAGCCTGGAGTAGATGAGCTAGTCGCCACACTCCTTCTGTTTTAATGTTCTTAATGTGACTACCTCTCAGGGAAGTTGCTATGAAATTCAATATCTGATGGAGAATAAAAAAGTTTAGACAATTATCTAAGAAGTCTCTAGTACCCTGGCATATTCCAGGTTGTAATTATTCTCTCAATTATGTTATGTTCCACCACTTAAATAAGCTATAGGAAAAGAAAACGTTCTGGTAACCAGTGCCACAGATATCTTATTTGGTTTTACTTCATTTTTAACCCTGTGCCAACATTACAACTCCCATAAAAATGAAAACCCATTACCATCAGGTTGACATGAGGATGCCAGTTGAAGACTGGCTCTGGGTCACATGTTTGGATTGCAACTCTACAGCAGTTGCAAACGGAAGAACTGTGAATGTCTCTGAACTGAGATTGGGTAGAGAATGATGGCTTCCTGCACTGGACTGTATTTGGAAGAATACAGAGGACAGACTCCAGGAAAAGGACTCTGGTCGGTCAAGGGCACACCCTAGCAAGGGTTTGTTGTAGGCACACGAAGGTATGTAGTACAAACCCCTGTGGCATATACTGTCTGGTTTGGAATCACCAAAGCCGTTATTGTGAATGTCAAAGGAGCCTGGACATTAACTCGCCACCCTTTCCTGCACCTTCTCATTTTATACACCACTGACTTATTAGGCATCCAATACTGTGCTACATTCTGGAGACATAAAAATTACCTCCATAAAGTGATTACATATTATTATAAAGCAAACATGTAATGCATATTATAAGGGAGAAATTATATAAACACTTAATTAACTCCACATTAATTTAGTAAAATCCCTGCACAAACATTAGCTACCTGTAGAACAGCCACTTAACCTCTGTGTACTTCAACCCCATTCATTAAATTATTTCCATATTCCACAGATATTTATGGAGATAGTAAGTATGTTAGACACGGGCTGGATAATATTGGATATGCCCAGAACAAATATGACATCCTTCCTGAAACTTATAGTCTAACAGAGAAAAGCTAAGAAAAAAGAATCCTAAGCAACATATTTCCTTATTTATTTTATTTGGTCAGTCTTATATGGAGATGTTTGATTAGCCTTTTGCAATGAAAGAAATTAGATATCTTGTATTTAACACAGCTTCATCGAATGATGGCTTCCTGAAGGCAAAAAGGCTACTGATAACTGAGTAAACTACAGCATATCTCCATCATGATTAAAATTCCTCTCTGCTTCAGTTTCTTTCAGACACTTTTGAAAACAATTTAATGGGTTCTAAACCAGTAAAACAACCAGAGTTCTCATAAGACCCTTTAATTCCATTCCGAGTTACATTTTTAGCAAATTTAATAAAAGGTAGTCTAAGGCTTTGTCAATATGTCTAGGAATTCTGCTCATCTTATAATTTACTTTTAGGTAGAGTTAATCTTTGTTAACTTGTGTTCTATTTTGTTTCCTTATTCACCATCGTACATTCCCTCTAAGTGAAGGGGGCCCTTTCCGGCCTTACTTTTACACAGAGGCCAGGCTTCTGGTCTGGTGGTATTCCCAGGTTTCCTGTTCACCAAGCGCTTTCTCTTTTTCCAACCCATGGCACACTCCTGAACCTCATCTCCTTCCAATCACTCTGATCAGACTGACATCATTTACAGTTCTTTGTTTGTAGCTTTTTGCCAGGTCCTGCGTGGCCTTGCTGGGGACAGATTGAAGTGGTTCCTGTCCTTAGGACAGGGCCAGCAGATGTGGCTCTCCAAGAGGGTTGATGGCTGCTATGGGCATAAGGCTTGCTTGTATAAAGATACACGCATTTTTACATTCCTCTCTGTTACCATTAATACTCTATGATAATCAAAGACCGCATGAGCCCAGGCGGTGAAGGTGTGGCTAATGTCTTAGCAAAATTATTTTAGCAAAATAGTAAATGCTGGGACCTTCGGGCCAATCCTTGAGGCTGTGAAAAAGAACTCTAAAAACACCAGTTCAAAAATATATAATTTCTCAACTATGCAAAAATAAGGATGCAATATGAATTATATGACGGGCTTCATGAATCTAAAAATAAAAAAGGCAGCTGCATTAATGAGCCAGCTTGTCAGAAATATACAAAGGCAGGCAGATTCCTGAGTTCAAGGTCAGCCTGGTGTCCAGACAAGTCCAGGCCCAGGTGTGGTAGGAATGATAATTTCAAGACAGGTCCCTCAGAGCTAGTTTATCCTCTGCTTAACAGACACAGGAATCCTCTGAATTCTTTTGCAAGGTTAAAAAATATGTGGGCTTGCTGACTCCTAAGAATTAAGGGGCTGGGGTCACAGGATGCTGATTCATAGGATAATCAAAAGAAACCTGAAGTAAGTGACTGGGTTGATATGTAAAATAAGAGTGGGTTTATGATATGCAGGAGATAAGCTAGCCATAGAAATTTTCGGAACAACAAGCAAAAGCCTGTTGGAGAACTGTCTCCAGCAGAATAAAAAAGAGAAGGCTGTGTGGAGATGTCCAGAGAAAGCAGATCGGAGAGAAAGAAAGCAGAACAGAGAGAAGGCGGGTTGGAACGCTGTCTCCAGCAGAACGTAAGCCTCCAGCTTAGACCTAGGCTTTGACTTTATTTCGTGGCTCCCAGACAACCCTTCCCCAGAATCCCTTTCCAAACCAAGGCTGGTCTTTGGCAGCTTCTATTTGTTTGCCAGCTTGACTTTCAATCTTTGACTCTCCGTTTATGAATGTCTTCTCTAGTTCCAGGAGTGTCTAAGGGTTACACGATAGCTGAATCTTGTTTTACAATCTAGTCATTAGGTTATGTCTTTTGATTGATGAGTTAAGAACTTTTGCATTCAATGATGAATAAGAAAGATTTGCTATTATTATTTTTATTTTTCAGGTTTCTCGGTTGTTTTTCTATTCCTGGATAGTGCTAGATATTTGCTGCTTTGCTGTCTTGAATGTGACACATTCCATGACAAATCCCTTGTTTGCATTTGTGACTTTTATGAAGATGGGATTTTTTTTTCTTGTATTCTTGTGTATGGAACTATATTCTCTGTCTGCATATGTTATTCTATAAGAATTTTCATTTTCCTTAACTTATGCCATGAATATTCTTTATGATCTATTGTAAGAGATAATTTTGCTGGGTATAATAGTCATGTTTGGCACATATTTATTTTCAAGGCTTATTTACATATATTATTCCTTGATTTCCTGATCTTTAGAGTTGCTATGACATATTTGTACTTACTGGTGTTTTCCCTTACTGTTTTTGAATATTTTTAATTTTTTAAAAATTTTCACATATACATATAATACATCTTGATTATATTCACCCTTCACACCTGACCTCCCTTTACCCATCATATCTATCTTCCCATTTTTTTCCTTCTTTTAAAATTTTAATTAATTAATTGCTAACTCACTGACTCTAGTTAGTGGCACCCATAAGCCCAGGTATATGGGGTAATCCATTAGGATATGAGGAGCTTTTTGGTGTCCACATTTCTACAGAAAAGTTATATATCTCTCTCAGTAGCCATCACTGCCAATAGCACTTTAGCCATAGGTTGGGATTTAGGAGTCCCACCTCTTACATGCTAGAATTTTTTAGCTGGCTTGATTCTTGTGTAGGTAACTGTTGGAACATCAGGAACTGACCTGG
This sequence comes from Rattus rattus, assembly GCF_011064425.1. NCBI lineage: Eukaryota > Metazoa > Chordata > Mammalia > Rodentia > Muridae > Rattus > Rattus rattus. Next base: position 21,810,439 of record NC_046161.1, on the reverse strand, counting down.
AAGTCAGGAACCAGCTTTAAGGTCACAGGGCACCCCCAACACAGCGATGGCAGTTACATCGCCCTAATGTGACTACCAAAGAACATATGTGTCTGTTGCCATGGGAGACACCATATATTCCCAGCATTCACCTGGTCCACCTGTCCACCTTTATTTGTCCCATGCATGTAGTTATGTCACAGTCCAAATAAAAGGCAGAGCTCTCTGACCACCTCCTCCTTCTTCTTCTCCTCCTCCTCCTTCTCCTCCTCCTCCTATCCCTCCTCCTCCTTCTCCTTCTCCTCCTCCTTCTCCTCCTCCTTCTTCTTCACCCCCTTTGTCCCTTCCCCCACAATAAACCTCTCCTTTGGAACTGTACTGGCCTGGTGTGATGTGTCCAGATGAGCCAGCATTCTAACACAACAGTAACAATTGATCAGGTCATGTGTACAATGAATGGACATATCATGTCCAAAAAACATCTCACAGCCCTCCTCCTCTTTATCCTCCACCTTTCTGTGTCTTTTGGCTCCCTCTTCCACAGTGCTCTCTGAGCCCTAGTTGTAGTAGGTATGTGGTGACACAGATGTCTCCAGTATATTTGAGTTCCCTCAGCTATTACCCAATGCAATAATAAGCCTTCTTAACTAAGGTCAAGAAGGTATATGTGCATAAACAAATATTGAGAAGGCAGTTTGATAAGATGAAAGCTTATCAAAAAAAAGTTAATTCTAATATAGGACTCAGGGCTTACCAGACCATGGGTATTGACCATTTAAAAATATGAGAAATGCCTTCCAGTGAAGTAGGATTTAAATCAAATCAAGAGAGCAGGTGATACCCCCATAAACACTTGTCATAATTGTACCAGTGAGCACATTTTGTTGGCAAGTTAGTATTGTACCAGCAGGAACCAGTGCTGAATAAGAACACTGATTCTTTTCTAGAAGTTTATTTTCTAGCAGACACCAGAGCTCCTTCCATTACCACAAAAGCTGGCCATAAAAGAAAGTTTCCTGGTCAGTTACATGCTGATTTCTCTGTATCCTTAAATCTATATTGTTTTAGGTGCCACTTGTGGATTCCCTGATGAATAACTCATAGGGAAGTAACTCATGCCTGGTGTTGAGATTTTCATTTAATAATCTATGTGTTATTGTAGCAGATTTGTGAAGGGATTCTGCACAAACTCCTCTGTGTGAGGGCAGAGTGAAGACAAGTATAATTAGCTTGCAAAGTATGGTGTTTCCAAAAGATTTCTTCATACACTCTTCAACTTGATTAACTCACCCCCATTAACTCTTTTCCCCCACTTGCCATCTCCATCACTTCTTAAACTTTATTTCCCAACATTCCTCCCCTCTTCTTTCCTATCACATATGTTGTTTTCTTGGATGACAATACTAAAGGTTCCCAAGCAGTTTCATAGCATGTACTTTATTTTAATTAAGCTTCCCCCCTAATCCCTTATTTCCTTATACCTATCATTCCACTATATGTTTGAGCACTTTCCTCCAGTATTTTTCCTATCTACTTAAATTTCACCTCTATTTTCACCTTTATTTTATGATTCCTTTCCCCTAAGGACATCCCCAACACCAAAAGCCTATTTCTCACTTCCTAGCTTCAACATGAAACAAAAGTCTAAAGATTTGAAGATAAGACTTCCTGTGAAAGAAAACATGCAATGTCTGTAGGCCTGGGTGATCTTACTCGGTACAATTTTTTCAGTTCCATTTATTTTTTTGCAATTTTCATGATTTCATTTTTCATTAGAGTTGATTAATATTCTAGTGTATATACCACTTCATTTTCATTATGCGTTTTTCAGTTGATGGACATCAAAGATGATTCCATCTCACAGATATGGTGACTAGAGCAGCAATGAGCATGAATGAACAAGCATCTCTGCCGTAAGTGATGAAATCCTTTGAGTGTACAGCTTAGATGGGTCATAGGGTAGTTCTACTTCTAGTCTTTGAGAAACATCCAAACCCATTTCCAGAGTAGTTGTACTACTTCACCCTTTTTTAACTTTATAAGAGCTTCCTTTCCCCAACATCTTTGTCACTATTTATGGCATTTCTGATAATGTTCTTATAAACTCACAAGTACTACAGCTTTGATTTGCATTGCCCTGAAAGCCAATGATGTTGAATATCTTAAAGCATTTACTAGCCATTTGTGTGTCTTCTTTGTAGAACTATTTGTTCTGTTCTTTGCCCATTTTTGATTTGGGTTGGTTGTTCTCTGGGTGCTTACTTTTTTGAGTTCTTTGGATATCCTAGACACTATCAGATATGTAACTAACAATTTTTTCCTATTCTGTGGGTCACCTCTTCAATAGATTGACTGTTTCAATTGCTGTACAGAAATTTACAGTTGTTTATTTGCTTTTAATTTTGGCATTTTGACTGATATCTACCACAATAAAAGGGATCTTTATCTGTTTGGGATTCTAAATGATTCCTGTACTTGAATGTCTACATTTTTTCTCTACATTTGAAAAATCCTCAAACATAATTTCTTATAGGTTTCTCAAATGTTTCAACCCTTCTGCTAGCCCACCTTCCAAAGGTAAGGAAGAAAAGGTGGTAAAAAGTACAATGGGGATATAGACCTGTAGAAGTCATTTTTGTGGAGATCCTAATCTTTGTTGTCAGGACACCAGAAGTTCAGTTCAGTAGTATCAGGATACTAACAGCTCAGTGTCACCAAACATGAATCAGCAGCAGTGGCATGATCCAGCAGAAACAACCAGGCCTGCCCATAATTTCTATTAATCAGCGGGAGTGATAACAACCAGCTGGAACACCAGTAGAAGTTCTCTGCTGAGCCTCTCTCAACAAAGTGAAGATCAGTGAAGACAGGAAACTAAAGAGGTGTTGCAGGGGTAGCTATGCAAATGCACTGTCACTGTCTATTGGGTCCTACTTATACTTTCCCCAAATATCACATGTCCTCTCATGGGTCTGCTTCAGCAAAACATCACATGAGTCTGCTTCAGGAAAGTGTCACGTGATACAACCAGAAATTTCCTCATCAATACCCAGTGTCACTCTATTGGCGAAAACTAATTTTTCCTCTCCCAGAAGGTATAAATGGCAATTCAGCTGTTAACTTTTACCCTAGTAGCTGGATTTTCATTCATGCATTCATTAATTCATTTGTTCAGTCTGTCAGTCAGTTACTTTTTACATATAAAAAGAAAAGAAAAATTGCCACATCAAAGTTTAACAGGATGAATCAAGATAACGAAAAGAGCCCATGTGAAGGCATGTGAATTAGAGATTCACTTGTTTATACATTCAGGAGTCACACAAAACATTAAACTGGAAGCTATAATATATATACAAAGGACCTAGTGCAGATCCATGCAGGCACTGTGCATACTGCTTCAGTCTCTGTGAGCTCAGATGAGCTTTGCTGAGTTTATGTAAATGAGCCCATTTCCTGGTTAGTCATCTGAAAGAGGGAAAGCCCAAGCAAGAAAATGTCTTCATAAGATCCAACTGCAAGCCATTTTCTCAATTAGTGATTGATGTAGGATGGCCCAGTGCATTATGGGTGGTACTATCCCTGGGCCAGTGATCTTAGGTTTTATAAGAAAGTAGGCTGAGCAAGGTGAGCAAACAAGTAAGTGGTACCCACCCATAAGCTCTGCATCAGCTCCTATCTCTAAGTTCCTGCCCTGTGTAAGGTTCTAGCCTTACTTCCTTCAATAATGAACAGAGATATGGAAGTATAACCAATTAAACCATTCTCTTCAACTTGCTTTTCGGTTATTAGGTTTTGTTGGAGAAACAGCAATCCTAATTAAGACAGCCTTGTTCTCCTGGTATCCTTTATTACCTCTGACTCTTACACATTTTGTGCTTCCAGGTTAAGAGAGAAATATCTGTGGGATCCACTGGAGTTGTTGGTATGGAGGAAAGAAGGCTGCAGGATGATGTTTCTGTTGCAGAGGAGAAATGAGACAGGGCGATTTAGTTTGGAGGAGAAGAAGGAAAGATGAAGGTCTGCAGTTAGCCTACCTGCTCTGCCTGCTAGAGTGGCTCCCTGTTTATTCAAATCTCCCCCAGGTTATTAATTCTTTCACCTACTTTAGTAACTTAGAAAGCCTTGGTTTTCTTTTTGTTTTATTTTTTGTTATGAAGATGTTAAAAAAATTGTCCTGCTTCTCCCATTTCTTCTCCTCCCTCCAACCCTTCCTCTATGCACCCCACTCTCTCTAAAATGTATGCCTTTTCTTTATTTTTGTTAAACACACACACACACACACACACACACACACACACACACACACACACACGACTAATTCTCCCTCCCAGCAGTCTTTAGTAGCTTGTAGTTCTTGCTCTAGGTATAGGACCCCATGAGATTTCACCCTCCTGTGTTATGTTAATATTTCTATTGCTATTGTCACTCTTCAGATCTTGGTTGGTGACCATATTGTTGAGAAATCATGCATCTTTCCTCTCATGTATAATAACCCACCATCTCATAGATTTCCTGGACCTTTAGATCCTACAATCTTGCAGCCCTGTCATCTGTCTTAGCTTTGGGTACAAGACATATGTTATAGAGGTATCAACCTGGCCTGAGCTCCTCATAACCACTTGATCTCTACATTATCACCAGTTTTTTTTTGTAATTGTCTCCTTTTAATGGAAAGAGAAGCTTCTTTAAGAGGTAAAAACTACTCTTATTTGTGGGTAAGGCTTATCTTTAAAATGTAGTTAGGAATTATGCTAGTCTGGTAAAGTGCTAGTAGTAGATTCTCCTCTAACATCTGTGACCTCATTCTCCCTTAGTAGTTTGCTAGGCCTTTAGTGCCAGACGTGGTTTCACTACTGTTGAGTGGGCTTTAAGTCCATTAGACATTGTTTACCACCATATAGGTGTCATGATCCTACCTAGACCTTATCTTGCTATGCTGGTCATTGTTGTGGTTCATAGGAATCATGGATGGATAAGAATGTTGACTGCTTCCCTCTCTTGGTAGCATACCTAGTACTTTCTGGTAGACCACAGAGTGGAGACCTATAAGCTAGATCTAGCTTGATTCTTCTGAGCCCTGTTTCCAAAGTGCATGGTGTCTTCATCAATAATAGAAACTAGCCTTCAACCTCTTATAGGAAAATAAAAGCAATATTCATAGCCTATATTATTATGGAAGTCATTTGGACTGCTCTGATCAGGAATGTAAATGAAGTCCTCTCATGATACAGGGGTTTGTGTTATATAGTTTATGGTTCTCATAAAAAACAAACAAACAAACAAACAAAAAACGAAACAAAACAAACAAGAAAAAACAAACCAAACCAAAACAACAACAACAACAAAAGTAAAAGCTATATGGCAAACCTAAATCCAACATTATCTTATGTGGAGAAAAGTCCCAAGCCATGCCATTAAAACCGGAAATGAAATGAGGCTGTCCATGATCTCCATTCCTTTTCAATATAGTGCTTGAAACACTACCAATGAGGCAAGATATGGAAATTAAAGAATCAAAGGGATGCACATTGGAAAAGAAGTAAAATCATCCCTATTGGCAGATGATACAAATTTATACATAAGAGATCTCAAGAATACCACCAAATTTTTTCAGAAACAATCATTTCAATAAAGTGGCAGGATATAAAATCAGCTTACAGAAATAAGTAGCATTTTAGTTACCACTAACAAACATATTTTCAATGTAATCTTAATGAAAATAACCACATCATTCTTCATGGAAATAGAAAAAGATCCTAAAATTTGTAAGCAACAAGAAAACACTCTAGGCAGATACATAAATCTTAAGCAAAAGGAACAATTCTGGAGGTATTGCCATTCCATATTTCAAGATATTTTATAGAAATACACTAATAAAAACACTATGGTATTGGCACAGAAACAAACATTTAGGCCAATGGAACAAAATAGAAGACTCACACATGAATACAAGAAACCACACCCTTATATTTGGCAGAACTCCATACATATGCTGGAGAAAATTCAGCACCTTCAATAAATGGTGCCTAAAAGATATGGATTTGCACATACAATAGAATGAAATTAGATCAACATCTATTACACAGCACAAAAATTACATCAAAATTGATCAAATAACTCATTTCAAAGCCAAAAAAATTGACAACTTTTAGTAGAAAACATAGGTAAGACACTATATGATATAAATGTAGGAGGCAACTGTCTGAAAAGAATGACATCTGCTTAGAAATTAAGCCCAACAACTGACAAATAGGATGCCATAAAACTTAAATGCTTCTGTATAGCTAAAGAAACCATTGAGTCAAGAGAAAGCCCTCTGAGTGGGGATCTCTTCCAGCCATACATCTGATAGATGATTAATATCCATATCATAAAAAAATAAAAAAGTTAAGAAAACAAAATACCTGTTTCAAAAACTGGGCTAGGGCTCTGAAAAGAGAGTTCTCAATAGGAGAATAAAGACAGGTAAGAAATACCTCCAAATGGCTAACACCAATAAGGCAATAGACAGTAAGTGATGGATAACATATAGAGTAGGAAAACCCTTCAGTGGCCATTCGCAAGGACGCTAACTGGTAAAGTCACTGTGGAAATCAAAATAGAGACTCTCCAAGGAGCTAAAGGTAAATCTACCCTGTGACCCAGCCATGCCACTTTCTGCTTTATTCACAATAGGTAAGGAATGGGAAGAAAATAAATGTTTTTCAAGTGACAAATTTAGCATAAAAATGTGGTACATAAAAACAAAGGAAAATTGCTCAGCTATAAAGAAAAAATAAATTATAAAACTGGCAGATAAATGGGTGGAACTATAAAATAATGCATTGAGTGAAGCAACCCCAATAATGTTGCATGTTCGGTTTGATGTGGTTCTTATCTCCAAATCTTTAGATATGAATATGTAGCCTGGAGTAACCACAGAATACGGGAAAGTAAAAAATGGAGGCAGAGATGAAAAGTGGCGTGAGAGCGAAATTGGAAAAATAGGCACCAGGTCTCTGATTGGCGATGGGAGGGGAGAGAGTTCAATACAAAAGAACAGGAGGAAATAGGGAAGAATAACACTAAGGATGTTTGATAAAGACTCAGAAATTATTTTATTTACATAAAATTATATATAATGCATATAAATGTAGGTGCATGCCTAAACGAAGATTAAATGAAGTTATTCTTAACTTTCTTGTCCAGTTCTTGAATGTAATTTAAATTTTCTATTCAGCTTTTGACCTTTTATATTTAGGATTATGAATTTTACTAGCATTTCATCATTTATTAAAAAACATTATTAAACTTTGCTAGATTTTGTGTCAATAATAGTTACCTCTTTCATTATTTTCCTGTAAATAAGCAAAAATATTTAGGTTGGAACAATTTGACTTCTTGACTGACAGTTATTCAAGTCTTTCTGGGTACCTTGGTTGTCTTGAGCAAAGCATTATTAGTCAAATGCTCATCTATCCTGCTCTAATGCCAACCCTCTTTTATATTTCACATGCTTCTTGAACTACATGCTAATTGCAGATACAACACAGATTCAGTTCCTAGGGGTTGCAGCTCTAATCATGACTGTTTCAGGTTTCAGTTTATAGCAAATATTTTGTGTTGATTTCTAGAGGATCCAAAAGCTTTATTCATCAGGACAAAATAAAGAAATATTACACATCATGGTCTAGCAAATAGATTGTTGTGATTGACATAACGAGGGCATACTACAATTCTTGTAAACACAATTTATCATTGGCATGAAGGTCTTCTGTGGTGTGTGTAAATGTTCCCTCTTCTGTACATATAAGCAGGGAGTTTGGTCCAGTTTGCAGCCATTTGGGAGATACCCTCCTATGTATGCTACCTTCTCTGGTATTTCAGCAGGAGATCAACTAAAAGGTTTCCCTCAAATGGCTCTTTCTTCTCTCTTTTGATACTCCTCATTAATAAAATAAACCAAGATGTAAGTGTGAAGGAGGCAAAGGTGATCAAAGTAATGAAGATTCACCAGCTCAAACCTTGTTCATTCAAGGGTTGGTGACCTATGTATAGGAAACTCACACAGCACTTAAACTTGCACTGCTTCTGAGTGGATAAAGTGAGGAACAAGCCTTGATGAAAAGTATTTGAATTAAATGTAAAATGAACTTTAAAAGTTCACTTTCATAAAACACTACCCTAGCCCAGAGAAATCGCTCAGCAAGTGATTATATTTGATACCAAGTCAAGCAATCTGAGTTAGATGTCCAAGCCCTACATGATAGAACGAGAGAACTGACATCTGCAAGTTGTCTTCTCACCTTTACATATAAGCTTGTGTATGAGCATGCCTACACATACACGAGTAATTCTAAGTGGAACAAAAGTGAGTTTTTAAAATTAAAACATCATCAAGGCAAAAGAAACATGTGAGCATAGCACCCACATGGCAGTTTCATGGCTTAGTCTAAATTCCTCTACTCTTATTGTCATTTTTCTCTCTGTGTGTGTACACTTTAGTCTAACTGAAACCCTTCCCATCATAGCCTACTTTCCCTCCTAACTGATGGTCACACCTATTATGTAATAGGCTGTCCTGGATTTGTTCAAATTCTACTCCAAGAAATTCAGGTCCTAGAAGTTTTTATTTGCCAGCTGTAAATCTCCTCAGATTAATATTCTTTCCCACATTATCATCATATAAAAACACTCACATTGCCTTGAGCTACCGGTTGGGAAACTGACAGAGTCAACAGCCCTGGTCCCATTCCAAATACACGGCATTCTGTGAAACTGCCAGTCCCAAACTCAGGTTGCAGACTACTTTATCTGCTGGCATCTATCAGCCTGCCTGATCCCATCCCGGTATCTAGAGGTCCTTCTCAAACAAGAATTGTCTTGCACATTTTGCTTCTAACGAAGAATTTTTCTTTGAATATTTGAGAATCCCCTTTTTCTAAATGGTATCACTGACAGTATGTAAGGCAGGGTGAGGCTCCATGCCAGCCAGCAGTGTGTTCTTAACAACAGGCAACAGCAGGAAAAATCACCTTCATCCATTGCCCTTGCCTGCTCTCTAAATGAGTCCTTGTAGATCATGGCATATGCCATCTGATCACCTGTCATTGCCTGATCACTGTCTCGCCACCCTGATCCATTCTTCTTTCTTCTTCTGTTTTTCCAGGCAAAATTAAGCCTGCATGAAAAGTAAAACAAAACATATTGTCTATCTACAAGTTCAGAGGTGTTGCATTTTGTTAAGCAGTAATCCCTCAACATTGCAAAAATTCTCTAAGAAGACATAAAATAAAACTAGTTTTATTTTATGTGTGTGTGTGGGGGGGGTGTGCAAGGAAACATATTGTCATGAACTTTCACATACTCACACTATATAACTTGTCACTTTTTCTAAAGATCAATGCAAAACACTTTTTTTGAAATATAATATAGGATTTTTTCCATCTTTATTAAATTGGGTATTTCTTATTTACATTTCAAATGTTATTCCCTTCCCAGTTTCCATGCCAACATCCCTCTAACCCCTCCCCCTCCCCTTCAATATGGGTGTTCCCCTCCCAATCCTCCTCCCATTACCGCCCTCCCCCCAAGAATCCCGAACACTTTCTATTACAGTATTCATTATCCCAGTAACACTGATGCTTTAAGGGCAATGTTAAATTAGAATTTAACAAGTTTGCTTGAAGTAAGGAATAATGGGTCATATGTCACTGAAGTGTCGCTGAAGCAAGGTGTTAGATTCAAGGATTAGCTTGCGAAATAGGAACCTTAACGACAGATTATCTCCTAAAGGAGGTCTTAGCAAGCCAGGAACCACTTGCTCTCAGCACCTGTGGCTCATTTCTTTTTCTTTGCTATAATATCAGGAGTGTATGCCCCACAGTTATGGTAACAGTTGGCAATCGGTTTCCTACTTCTAGAAACTATACTGTATATCTATGACAGTTATTAATCCAGTAAGTCTTCTCAACTAATGCTAGATCCAAGGCTGGTATGATTCAGTACTTTAGAGGTGAAAAAGAAGGATTGAGTTCATTTTTTGATAATCAAAGGCAACTCAATTCATAGGATAGCAAAGGACTCAGACTTATGCTTAAATCTATACAGCATCTCTGTGAATATGCTGTGTAGATACAAGAACTCACACAGCATAGTGCTCTTCTAATATTTCAAGTGAATGAAAGAAAGAAGAGAGGAAGAGAGGGAAATTAGAAAGCTATTCTCTAGATTGTCCTTAGTGAATTAAGGTTAGATCTTTAAAACTAGCTCTTTCAACCTAACACCATAACCTACGTCAATTCCTTGTTTAAGCTTATGTCTATTCTGCAGAAACACTTCATACCATAGAACCTTAGTGGCCACACCAAACTAGACTCAGACACACTCTATATCAGAGACTCTGAAGCTGCTACTACTACACTTACTAGGATCCAGACAAAGCAACAGCAACCAAAGGATGGAATACCCACCCAAAAGAGACAAGACCAAATATCAACACCAAAACACCTCAAATGTCACATCGCATCACTGTTGCTCTATTCATATTATCCAGAATTTGGATATAGCTCTAGATGTTCATCTGCTGATGAATAGATAATAGAAATGTGGTGCATATTTATTCAATGGAATAAAGTTTAGCTGTTTTTTAAAAATGAAATTCATAGGCAAATGGATGTAGCTAGGAAAAAAAATAACCCCTAGTGAGGTAACACAGACTAAAACCATAAATGTATGTTTTCTATTATATATAGATTTTATATTTTAAGCATTCAATAAAATATGAATAACCAGAATTTATGTACTTAGTAAAAGCCTAGGAGGTAGACCATCTCCAAAAGAAGGGAAAGTATAATGTACTGCTATAGAGAGATAAAAGGAATGAAACAGAAGTTTTAAACAGACAGGTTATGGAAGGGAAGGGTAAAGAAAGGAATTTGGGAATGAACAAAAACATCAAAGGCCATTTGAAGAACTACATGGAAATCCACCACAGTAGAATTATCTTTTAAAAACACACATATATTAAAAGAATGTAAATGAGCAATAGTGATAAAAACTTCATGGTTATCAGAGACAGGCAGATAGACCAGTGGAATAGAATTGAAGACCCAGAAATGAACCCACACACCTATGGTCACTTGATTTTTGACAAAGGAGCCAAAACCACCCAATGGGAAAAAAGATAGCATTTTCAGAAAATGGTGCTGGTTCAACTGGAGGTCAGCATATAGAAGAATGCAAATTGATCCATTCTTATCATCCTGTACAAAGCTTAAATCCAAGTGGATCAAGGACCTCCACATCAAACCAGATACATTCAAAATTATAGAAGAAAAAGTGGGAAAGCATGTCGAACACATGGGCACTGGAGAAAATTTCCTGAACAAAACACCAATGGCTTATGCTCTAAGATCAAGAATCGACAAATGGGATCTCATAAAACCGCAAAGCTTCTGTAAGGCAAAGGACACTGTTGTTAGGACAAAGCAACAACCAACAGATTGGGGAAAGATCTTTACCAATTCTACAACAGATAGAGGGCTTATATTCAAAATATACACAGAACTCAAAAAGTTAGACCGCAGGGAGACAAATAACCCTATTTAAAAATGGGGTTCAGAGCTAAACAAAGAACTTGCAACTGATGAATTCCGTATGGCTGAGAAACACCTAAAGAAATGTTCAACATCTTTAGTCATAAGGGAAATGCAAATCAAAACAACCCTGAGATTTCATCTCACACCAGTGAGAATGGCTAAGATCAAAAACTCAGGTGACAGCAGATGCTGGTGAGGATGTGGAGAAAGAGGAACACTCCTCCATTGTTGGTGGAATTGCAGACTGGTACAACCATTCTGGAAATCAGTCTGGAGGTTCCTCAGAAAATTGGACATTGAACTACCTGAGGACCAGCTATACCTCTCTTGGGCATATACCCAAAAGATACCCAACATATAAAAAAGACACATGCTCCACTATGTTCATAGCTGCCTTATTTATAATAGCCAGAAGCTGGAAAGAACCCAGATGCCCTTCAACAGAGGAATGGATCTACACAATGGAATATTACTCAGCTATCAAAAACATTGACTTTATGAAATTCATAGACAGATGCATGGAACTGGAAAATATCATCCTGAGTGAGGTAACCCAATCACAGAAAAACACACATGGTATGCACTCATTGATAAGTGGATAGCCCAAATGCTCGAATTACCCCAGATCCACAGAACACATGAAACTCAAGAAGGATGACCAAATGTGAATGCCTCATTCCTTCTTTAATAGGGGAGCAAGAATACCCTTGGGAGGAAATAGGCAGGCCAAGTTTAGAACAGAGGCAGATGGAACAGCCATTCAGAGCCTGCCCCTCATGTGGCCCATACATATACAGCCACCAAACTAGATAAGATGGATGAAGCAAAGAAGTGCAGGCTGACAGGAACCAGATGTATATCTCCAGAAAAGACACAGCCAGAATATGGCAAATACATGGCAAATGCCAGCAGCAAACCACTGAACTGAGAATGGGACCCCGTTGAAGGGAATCAGAGAAAGGACTGAAAAAAAGAGCTTGAAGGGCTCGAGACCCCATATGAACAACAATGCCAACCAACAGAGCTTCCAGGACTAAGCCACTACCCAAAGACTATACATGGACTGACCCTGGGCTCCAACCTCATAGGTAGCAATGAATAGCCTAGTAAGAGCACCAGTGGAAGGGAAGCCCTTGGTCCTGCCAAGACTGAACCCCCAGTGAACATGATTGTTGGGGGGAGGGCAGTAATGGGGGGAGGATTCGGGAGGGGAACACCCATAGAGAAGGGGATGGGAGAGGGTTAGGGAGATGTTGGCCCGGAAACCAGGAAAGGTATAACAATTGAAATGTTAATAAGAAACACCCAAGTTAATAAAGATGAAAAAATAAAAGAATATAAATAAAGTCATCAAATAATAAAGAAGACAAATTGATTATCTTATGCCACCACATAAAACTTCCAGTGGTATGAGCTCTCTCTTGTTAAGTCATTAGCAAAAGGGACTCCAAGGAAAGCCTAAAACATCATAGATTATTGAAAGGCCTACTGGAAATATTAACCCCAATAGGATATTAAGGTCCTATTCCTAAAGATGATACTTACATATGTCATAAAATATGGGGATTTGAGCTCGCACCTACGTGGAACCTTCACTCCTACTGACTAGCATTCACAGTACTGGAAGGGATCCTGCATACTCCTGGAGAACAAAGGTAACCATTCATGTCTACCATCTACAAACTCACACCTTTAACATTGATTTCCTGCAAGATAAACTAATGTATTAGTGGCACAAATGCTATGGGAGTGAGTAATTGAGTTTTTAATTGGATTTTTTTCATCTCATTGGATGAAATGAAGCCTGTACCTAGGACTGATATAGTAGAACAAACCTAAAATTAGGTAGGTCATGGGTCTAGAGGGAAACCCCAATACTATTATTTTTTGAAGACACATAACTATAAAACTACAGTTAACAATCTATATACCCCTATATTAGTGTCTTTCTCAGTCCTTATCAGAGAAGTTTTTTCTTATAGTAGATGGAAGCTAATACAGAGATCCATGACTGAACAATGGGCAGAGAGTGAGAGACTTTGGAATAACCAATTCTAAATGTGTTATCTTTATCAAATCTCTGTGTTCAGAGTACAAGGATCCATGTGAAAGAGGAGGCAGGAAGACTGTAAAAGCCAGAGGTGAGAGTTGTCTTCAAGAAAACAGTGTTGTCCAGACACAAGACTGATGCACATATGAAATCACAAAAACTGTGAGAGTATACACAAGGGCTGTACAGGTTCAAGCTGATAGGATTCCAGCACTAAGCGAGAGAAGTGGACTTGGGCTCTCACTCTTAGCCAAGACTCTATCTATAATTGATACTCTTTGGTAAAGGAAAAATCAATTTTCTCCACTGGACTCTCATTGGGTATATTAACCATATGTCATGGCAGACCAATATGAAATAAACTTAAGGGTAATTTTTAGATGTTTTGTCTTGTGTTTTATTGTTGTTTCTTAAGCTTTGCTCATTTGTTTTTAATCAAAAAGAGAAAAAAAACCCATAAATTTGGATGAGGATAAATGTATGGAGATGAGGATAACCTGGGAGGAGTTAGGGAAGGGCACCAACATGATCAGAATATATTATAAGAAAAGAATTCTTAATTTAAAAAGAGACTTATTTCATCTACCAAGTACAAGCTTACAGTAATAATAGAAGACTCAGGGTCTGGCTAACTGATCCTTTTCTCTATATAGAAACTAGCTGCTTTGCCTTCCCAGAGAGATACCTGAATTGGAAGTTTCTGGTTGGGTCATGTCATGCAGACTCATGTAGTGAGACTGACTCACGTGGTGTTTTGCTGAGGCAAAACTTGAGGAAGAATATTTGATGTTTGGAGAAAGTATAAGCATGACTCAACAGACAGTGACAGAGCACTTGGATAGCTAGCTTTGCAACACTTCCTTGGTCTTGAATCTTCATCTTCTCTGATCTTTGCTTCCTTGAGAACTACTTCTAAACAGGTCCACATCCCTTGTCTTATTTACCATCATTTCTTCCCTACCTTTGGACAGTGGGCAAGATGGGCACAGGGGTTAAAGCATTTAGAGGCTTTATTCAAAGAATGTTTTTTTAAAACAGTAAGCCTACAGATACCCATGTACACTGGCTACTGTCTGAGTCCTGGTTCTGAGCCTATCAGGATACATGCTTAGACTTGCAATTTCCTGTCACCTGTTGCCAAACTTCTCTACATCCTGCATGGCACAAGTCCAGATGAAAAGAGTATTAAACATGAAGAATCTGACTTAGTCACACAAAGTCTTCAAAATCACCAAGCCAGCACCAGTGGCACATGGGATCTTCTTACGAAATAGTAAGTAAGTAGCCATGATGTTAGGAAACTTTTTATTGTTATATTGGCCCAAGAATAAGCAAACTTCTGTTTTCTATAGATTCAGAGCTGGAGTCACTGTTGCTGACAACATAAATGGACTAGACAGGCCTGACATTGACCAGGTGACTAAGAGGATGCAGCTCTCTTAGCTCCCTCATTCAGCATGAGGCAGGAGGGGCCAGAGAATTGTGCTCATTCTGTCACGAGGAAGGAGCAGGGACCCAGTGTCAGGAAGAGTACAATGAGCATAAATTGTAATATTAAGCTTTGCAGTATTAGGTGTTCAGCCTATAAAACAGCTGATAGGATTTAGTTCTGTACCATCTAGAATTATAGCCTTAGAATGAGATAAAGGCTACTTTCATTATGATCTGACAAGGAGCTCTCTAAATTTTGGAAAACTTACCTGCCTTATGCACAGGTATGATTGTATACTATGCTAATCACAAAGTGAAAAAATATTCCACAAACCTCCTCTTATCCCTTTCTCATAGGACCTGTGGATCCCAGGGGCACCAGAGAATACAAAAAGTAAATGTGAGCACCTGAGATGTGAAAGTACCCAAGGTGCCTGAAAGCCCCATCAAACATGGAACTATATGCGAGTCCTAATATGACTCAAGGGTGGCTGAGAGCCCAAGATTCCCTAAGGTAACCTCTAAAAGTGCCAGAGAGCACTCGACAGAGAGTTTGAGAATGTTGCAAGCACCTGGAAGAACTGAAGAGCTAGGATCACAATAGAGTGCTTCAGAGTCCTGCGGGTTCCTGGAGGGTGCCTAATAAAAACTAAAACAGAGCTTCTGAAAGAGACTGGTGGAACCTACAGGCCGTCTGACAGAACCCTAGAGTGTCTAAGAACTCCTGAAGAGCACTGGAGGACTCCTGAGGGTGCCTGGGTAGACTTCTTTTCTTTCCTTTTTTTTTTTATTGGATATTTTCTTTATTTACATTTCAAATGTTATCCTATTTCACAGTTTCCCCTCCTGAAACCCCTATCCCATACTCCTCCCCCTGCTTCTATGAGGGTGTTCTCCCGTCCACTCTCTACCCACCCACTCCCTCCTGCCTCCCTGCCCTGACATTCCCCTGCACTGGGGCATCTAGCTTTCACAGAACCAAGGGTCTCTCCTTTCATTGATGCCCTACAAGGCCATCCTCAGCTGCATATGTGGCTGGAGCCACGGGACACTCCATGTGTACCTTTGGTTGGTAGAATAGTTCCTGGAAGCTTTGGGGGGTTGGTTGGTTGATACTGTTGTTCTTCCTATGGGGTTGCAAACCCCTTCAGTTCCTTCAGTCTGTTCTCTAACTCCTTCATTGGGGATCCTGTTCTCAGTACAGTGGTTGGCTGCTAGCATTCGCCTCTGTATGTGTCAGACTCTGGCAGAGCCTCTCAGGAGATTTCTATATCAGGTTCTTGTCCACATGCACTTCTTGGCATCCACAATAGTGTCTGGGTCTGGCGACTGTATATAGGACAGATTCCCCAAGTGGGGTAGTCTCAGGATGGCCTTTCTTTCAGTCTCTGATCCACTCTTTGTCCCTGTATTTTCTCCTGTGAGTATTTTGCTCCCTTTTCTAAGAAGGACTGAAGCATCCACACTTTGGCTTTCCTTCTTCTTGAGCTTCATGTGGTCTGTGAACTGTATCTTGGGTAATCCAAGCTTTTGGGCTAACATCCACTTATGAGTAAGTGCATACCATGTGTGTTCTTTTGTGATTGGGTTACCTCACTCAGGATGATATTTTATAGTTCTATCCATTTGCCTAAGAATTTCATGTACTCATTCTTTTTAATAGCTCAGTAGTATTCCATTGTGTAGATGTACCACGTTTTCTGTGTTCATTCCTCTGTTGAAGGACATCTGGATTATTTCCAGCTTTCTGCTCTAATAAATAAAGCTGCTATGAACATAGTGTAGCATGTGTCCTTGTTATATGTTGGAGCATATTTTGGGTATAGGTCCAGGAATGATATAAGATATAGTTGGATCCTCAGGTAGTACTATGTCCAATTTTTTGAGTAACCTCCATACTGATTTCCAGAGTGCTTGTACCAGCTTGCAATCCCACCAACAATGGAGGAGTGTGCTTTCTTCACATCCTCACCAGTATCTGTTGTCACCTGAGTTTTTGATCTTAGCCATTCTGACTAGAGTGACATGGTATCTCAGGTTTGCTTTGATTTGCATTTCCCTGATGACTAGGGATGTTGAACATTTCTTTAGTTGCTTCTCAGCCATTTTGCTATTCCTCAGTTGAGCATAAGAATGTTTAGCTGGGTCTACTCTTTCCTTGCAATCTATCATGGGGAAAGATGCACACTGCCATGTAGCTCTATTCCATGCCTGGCAGCCAGTAGTTGATTAAATAGACAGAGGATACAGATTCATGTCCAACTAAGACAAAAACACCCACCTGAAGATATACAAATCATAGGGTAGATTATGAAACTTCTATGACTCATGGGCAAAAGCAAGGTAGTAAGTAAGTGCTGAGAGCGGTGGCCTTTGTTATTCTCTTCTTTTCCTGTACACATGTTTGTAGTCACAGGACTTTAAATACACATTTAATAAAATTCTTTTCTTTATTAATTATCCAATTTTAAATAGTTTTATGCTAACAGAGTCTAATATATACACATTGCACCAGACTGGATGACTCTCTCTGTTACACAGAGCATAGTTTCAAGAAGAACATCACACTTTAAGTGATAAGTTATACTAAAAATTCCTGCTGCTACCTTGCAGGGTAGCACATAATCCATCACAGGGCATCACTCTCATTTGGCTATATCATCTCAACCTAAGCTCAGATGTCCTGTTCTGGGCTGTCAGTAAGAGAAAGCAGCATCACTATGAAGGGAGTCCATAGCTCAGGCCAGGGTGAGCCACTCTTTCGTTTCTAGAAAGTTACTATGATACCTAAAAGATAAAGAAAAGACAAGTAAGAAGTGAAAGCAGGACTGTTGGTGTTGTATAATATAAACGTCAGGGAACCATTTGATCCCAGTTATGACTGAGTTACTCTGAAGATCACTGACTACTCATCCTCTGTTCCTTACAGTCTAACAAGAGAAATGGCACGTGATTCACTTAGTTTTAATATGGAAGAGGCAATCATCTTATTTTCATCAAGCTATCCTAAGACCTCACTGTTCATCTCAATGATAAATAGCATGATTCTGGACCTTGTTCCTGAACAGTGTCTCTCTGGAAGAGTTCCAATGCACCAGCATCCTCTGGTTGCCTTCTTTTCATTTCTGCTGATTTCCTGGAGAATATATATATATCCCCAGATATCATAGGTTTTCTGTGTATAGACAGAAGCAACAGTCTTTAGTGTATAGGAAGTTATTTATCAGCTCTTGCATTGTATTTGCCTCTGTGATGCTGTTTCTGACAGAGTAATCACTTTGAGGAAAAGAAAAATCTAAATAGCTGTATTTTTAATAACTCAGTCCCAATAGAACTGGCACACAGCACTCCTTGAAAGAGCAGTTGTATAAACATTTTGGCTAAGAACCCACTAAAGTATCTGAGGGAGAAGAAAGGAAAGGCAAACATTATTAAGTTTCCTACACAATAAATGGTTAGCTGTGAGGAAAAAAAGTAAAATAAGCCCTGCCTTGGCTTCTGATCATGGCCCTAATTTCACATCAGCCTGAGTGTGAGCCCTTCCCCATGACTCCCCCTCTGTCTAAAGAAGCCTTTTCTATCAATCGGATTCATTTCTACCCAGCTGAACCATATATATGTCAGGATGCTGGAAATTCTTGAATTGCTGGAAGTATAAGTATATTCCTTTCTCATCCTATTCCTTAGGTTTTGTCTCAACAAAACTGGCCAAAAAAAGAGCTGCCTTGGATTGCTTTTTATACAACATATGGCTCATTACCAAGAGTGAAAAAGAGATGATCATGTACTCTGTCCAAATAAATACCAACAAATCTTAGGCCAAATGGATTGGAGTCCCTAAAGATCATATTTTCCTCAGTGTACAAGTGTCAGACAGGAACTGTGGTTGAACCAGGAGAGGCGATACTGAATACATCTATATCCCAATCTGACCTCTTTCTTCTAAACCATAGTTAATGGAGTCCCTGAAGTCTTCATTGGCTGTTCTCGTAGTACTTCTGTTGTGCTGAAAAACACCAAGGACCTCTCATGTGTGCAGCTGTTTGCCCCATTCTGAATACATCTTTCTCCCTCTTCCGTACATCTGATTCCCCAACCAAAACAGTCTGAAGACACCCTTGGGACCTACATCAGAGAGAGCTTGAATGCAGGACACACTGACTAGGGCAGGCACACCACAAGAGCAAGGTAAGCATTTGTGAAAGTTGGAGCAGCAAATAGAGCCACTGAAGGATGTTGAGAGAGGCCAAGGAGATAAAATAGCTGAAGAAATGAAAGTCTTTCAGAGAAAGAAGAAAAGTGTGCAAGATGAGACATAGAGAAGAGGCACACAAATGAGCCCACTAGAGGATAAGACAGGAAGTGCTTGCAGAGAGATTAAATCATATCCAGCTGAGCTCTTAGGACCTCTGGGAAGAGGTCCTGGAAGCTTTGGAGAGAGAACAGGTCAGCACTTTGCTTAGATCCCTGTATGTTTCCCTCAGCTCTGATAACATCCTACACTAGCTAAGTGCTCAGGCTGGAGACAAAATGTGCCAGACCTAGCTCTGTCTACTGGAATTTTGGCCATGTCACTTGTCCCTTTGAGTCAATGCTCTCACCTTTGGTAGAGGAATAATGATGTTCATTTGTATTAGAAATAGAGGAGTCACTGTTGATGTGAAGGTTTAAATTAAAATAGCACTCTTAGGCTCATAAAGTGTGGTATTATTTGAAATAATTAGGACACTTAACATTGCTGAAATAGTTGTGGCCTTGTTAGAGAAGGCATGTCCCTGGTGCTGGGCTTTGCAGTTTCAGAAGCTCAAGCCAGGACAAGTGGCTTCCTTGATCTTCCTGCTGCCTGCCAATTCAGATGTAGAGCTCTCACCTACCTCTCCAACTGCCTTTTTGCATGCCACGGTTCGCACCAAGATGGCAATAGACTAACCTTTGAAGTGTAAGTCAGCCCCAATTACATGTTTTTCATATAAGAGTTGCTATGGTCATGGTATCTCTTTACAGCAATAGGAACCATAACTACAATAAGTGATACAAGGACATTTAAAAATATAAATTAGTTATTGTGGTTATCTGTTTCCACAGAATCTGTTGGGAAACCCTGCCACTTAAGGTCACCATCTACCATGTCCAGATAGCCCCTCTGAGCTTGGCACAAATTGGTGGACTGCCTTTCCCAGTAGGGCTTCCAATTTTCTGACCTTATATAGGGAGGCTGGTCCCTCCCACCCTCTACCTGAGGAAAGTCATATAGTCCTTGGCAAACCTTCAAGTTCAACTTCCTCTTTCACAATAAGAACCTACTCACCAAGTACCTGGAATTCCTAGAGTGCCTCTTCATGCACATAAGACATTCCCAGTACTTTAAACTCTAGCCAATGATTTACATTCACCCTAAAAACTCCTTTACACTCTTGAAGGTTCATATATTGCTTTTATTCACCCTGAATAAAGTGTATGTGCACAAGATGTCTCACTGAAGATCATCTAAGAGAGCTCATTCACTGACTATCCTCTAAGACAGCTGACACAAACTCCTCAGAGAAGTTTATTCCACTTATTCAAAAGAACCTACCCTCTCAAGTAGAGTAGTATGAAGCGTCAGTGTTTGCAAAGGATAATGACACTTCTACCTCCCAGATAGAAGCCCATACAATTTAACTCTTACTGATCAGAGAAAACCATGTGTATCTGCATCTTTCCAGAGTCAATTCTGCCTCTCAGCCTCAGTTGTAGAGAAAGTATCTGTGTCTGTATGGATGCAGCACCTGTCAATAATAAAATTGATGACCTATAGTTTGTGCAGGAAATTGGAGGTAGAGCATCCTGTAGGCAGAAAGAATTCTGGGATAGTGCCAAGCATGAAACATTCACCTGAGAAGATGTGACAAGACAGACTCATTTTACTTGTGCACAGGTAACAAGCCATGTGGCAGAATGTAAAATAGAATAAATGGGTTGTTCTGTTATATCTAGTCATAGAAGAACTTAGCTATATTGCCAAAGTATTTACAAATATATTTTTAGTTTGAGTCTTATTTCTGGAACTGAGAGTAAGAATGACCTAACTTCAACACTCAGTGCAAAACATCTTTCCTACAGATTCTAGCTCACAACCCAATAGGGTCAAAAAGTCATCCCATTTTAAAATGGCCTTCAGCCACTGTACAACCCTACCAAATACTGTTGATGACCTACACCACTACTTTGGGCCCAGAGCACCATTATCCACTTAGTTTATGATTTGACAACTACAAGTGCTTAAAGTTTAAAAGGAGATAGTATGACAGGAAAGGTTGAGAAGAGTATAACAAGATCAGCTCCAGGACGATTTGGAAGAGCTTAGTCATAAAAATGTTCTTATCTAGGTCCTTACCTGCTATAAAAACCTCACTTTTGCTCCTGATCCCTGGAGAACAGCCTTCAACTCTTATATGATTTCTTTTGTGGCATTACCGGGCACATGTGTTCCAACGAAAAGCAGTAAGAAAGCTTCTCAAAGATTTCATATTAAAGAAAAAGAAAACTGAACTAAGAACCCTTGCTGGGCAAGTGTCTTAGTTAAGTTTTTACTACTATGAACAGACACTATGACCAATGCAACTCTTATAAGAACAACATTCAATTGAGGCTGTCTTACAGGTTCAGAGGCTCAGTCCAGTATCATCAAGGTAGAAACATAGCAACATCCAGGCAGGCATGGTACAGGAGGAACTGAAAGTTCTACATCTTCATCTGAAGGCTGCTAGCAGAATACTGGCTCCCAGGCAGCTAGGACAAGGGTATTAAAGCCCACACCCACAAGGCCACACCTACTCAAACAAGGCTACACCTCCCAATAGTACCACTCCCTGGGCCAAGTACATACAAACCATCACAGCAAGGTTAATTTTCCAGGCTTAGAAATGAATGCATCTGTTCTTATTCTAGATACCTTATTAGATCACCAGTGAAAGGTTCATTTTGCAGTCTATAGATAAGGATGTCATATATCTCCCTAGGCAGACAAACACATGTTAGACACATGTTAGAGGTATCTTAGTCACTGTTCTATTGCTGTGAAGAGATACCATGACTACAACAACTCATACTCTCTCTCTCACACACACACACACACACACACACATACACACACACACACACACACACACACACACACACACACACACACACACACGACTGGGAACTTGCTTACATTTTCAGAGACTAACAAAGCATTCAAATACATGAGCCTATGTTCTTTCCCTGGGGCCGCCCTTTCTGAGGCTGTTTTCTCTTTTACTTGTTCATTGTAATTACTGCTCAGACCTTATGTGTCTGTTTTTGTTAATTTCATTGCATTAAAAACCCTTCAATTATATGAATACTGAAGCAAAATCCTTTGTGTGAGTGATAGAGAAGTTACAAGTAGAGGTGCAAATGGAGTTCTGTGAAGATCCAGAAACAGGGATCCATCTTCTCCAGAAGAACCTTGGGTTCATTTCCAGGACCATGCCAGCCAGAAAGACTTAGGGACCAGGACTCACCATTTTCTGTCACCATGAACAAGGATCCTATACTAATTAGAAAGCAAGTGTCTCTGGTTTTGAAGAATATGATCAATATTTCTTAACACCTTATGGTGCTTAACTCATGCTGCTCAGTCAGAAGTTGATATAATAGACTGTAACTCAAATGAAAAAGCCCCTAATCCTAAAGCCAGGGAGCATCCCAGCAGTAAACACTTACAATTCAAGGTTCTAAATAAATATCATCCATGATATAGTATATCTGTACATAAAAGTTTGTGGTAGACATATTTAGAGGCATGAAGTCAATGTGAATTTCATATTGTGTTTTGTTGCTAAAATGAAAATATTACCGTTTAGGTAGGGTCTCTCACTACAAATGAAGTAGACCTCAAACTCATGGGTTACCTTATTCTACCTCCCAGGTAGAACAACATATGAACAACCCTGCCAAAATTCAGCTTCATAAACATTGTAGATGTCCTTAAAACATTTTCTCAGTAGACAAATTACAAAAATGTTCTCCAGCACCGGGATTCTAAGTTCAGAATTTGTCTGTATCACTTATCTGGCAGAGCAGGAAGTACACACATGTCCCAGTTACATTTCCACTTTCTTATCTACACAAAGGAAACAAAAGTAATGTAGCTTAACTCATTAAGTATTCATTGAATATTAATCCAGGTGCTTTGTGCATAACAATCAGAACAGCACTAGTGCATAGGGTTTTGAATAGAGTATTCACATTGACTTTTATTGAGAAAAACATATCCCAAAAGATTTGGAAATAAGAGTGTCTAGCAGGGTCTCATTGCATTGTCTCACTGCTTATCACTTTGTACAGTGGTTCTCAACATGTGGGTTGCAAGCTCTTTGGGGGTCCCATATCAGATATTTACAATATGATTCAAAAAGTGTCAAATTACAGTTCTGAAGTAGCAATAAAATAATTTTATAGTCAGAGACCACCACAGCATGAGGAACTGTACTAAAAGCTCGCAGCATTAGGTAGGTTGACAGCCACTGATATAGGTATTTGTAGACCAGGTAGGTTTCTTTTCTGGGTCATTGTTAAAGATGGCAAAATGAGAAAGTAAAATCTCAAGGATTAGAGGAGGTAAATACACAGCCAAGGCATTTTGCAAATGCTCAAATAATGAATTTCGAACAGATGCCAGTTAGTTTTGCCAAAGGCTGTAGATCTTTAGAAAAATAATTCCTTGAATTTGCAGCCCTGTATCAGAAATTTATATAATTAATTTACCTTTTTGTAGATGTACCTCATCTCTGGAGAAATTGTTTTCTAGATGACTTATCCCTGTCCTTGAGCAGTTTAGTGGACAGATGGCCTGGAAGGTCAGAAGACTGTCCAGACACTGAATGACTCTTGGTATAGTATTTGAGCAGTTACCCTTAGTTTAATGGCTGGCCCGGGGTAACTAACAGACTGGAGGCTGCCAGTGCTGAGCTTGCTCAATGCTTCTAATCACTGCTTATTCTGACCAGTTCATTAAGAGGCCATAGCTCTCCCAGGGATATGCAGGAAATTTGACCTGTCAAAAGAGCCTGCATAACGGCTAATCAAATGCACTAATTAAATAGGACCTGCTCTGCTATGCCCATTTCACCCTGGGCCCAAGACAGATGGAAAATTTGCAAGCCTGGAAATTTGGATTTAGACTTCTCTAGATGCAAACATCTGGACAGGAAAGAATGAGGATAACAAGCCACTGCCCTCAGCACCTGTTCAGTACCTTGCTTTTGTCCACAAGTCACAGAAGTTTCAATTGCAGGCTAAGATTGGTTCACGTGGGTATTTCTGCATCAGTCAGACACACATCTGAATCATCTGTACATTTTACCACTAACAGTGGCTGCCATTCGTAAACTCCATGGTAGGGTGCATATTCTCCCACACTAGAGTGCAAGAAAGGAGTGAACCCAGGCACTCTCTGTTGTCCTTACATACCCTTTAGGAGTCCTCAGATACTCAGGTGATCTAGGGTCCTGTCAGGAGTAAGGAGGCTCCCCAGCCTCCTTCAGAAACTCTGTTTTAGGTGTAATTGGGGACCTGAGGAAATCTCAAGGTTCTGAAGCACTCTCCAGTATGCTGGAGTGCTCCCCTCTC
This sequence comes from Rattus rattus, assembly GCF_011064425.1. Lineage (NCBI taxonomy): Eukaryota > Metazoa > Chordata > Mammalia > Rodentia > Muridae > Rattus > Rattus rattus. The sequence goes on along the minus strand of NC_046161.1, from coordinate 21,785,764 downwards.
CAGAATGCTGGAGTGCTCCCATCTCCTTGGTTCTTCCAGGTGCTTGCAACACTTCCAAGCTCTCTCCCGGTGCTCCCTGGAACTCTTAAGGCAATCTTCAGGAATCTTGGCCTCTCAGCTACCCTTGAGCCATCTCAGGATTCACAATGTCACTGTTCGATGAGCCTTTTAGGCACCTCAGGTACTCTGACATCTTCTTGGGTGCTCACAGGTGCATTTGATTTTCTCAAGTATTCTTGGGTGCCCCTGGGAACCACAGGCCTTACTTGGAAGGCATAAGAAGATGTTAGGAGAACATGTTTTTATTTGTGACCAGCCTAGAACACAATCCCTACCTGAAACTCCCTATAGAAATATAACTATGAATAAGACAGATAAGTTCTCCATTTAGAGAGCTCCACATCAGATGGTAATGGATTATATCTCATTCTAATGAGATAATTCTTACAATGTATAGGGTTGAGTCCTATCATCTGCTTTATAAGTAAGGTGTCTGACACGACACAGCTAGATAATGTCATTTATGCTCATAGTACCCTTTCTGACACTGGGTCCCTGTTCCCTCCCCATGTCGCAGTGAAACCTAGAAACTATACAGGGAGCCCTTTACCAAGCTGTCAGTTTTGATATATGGAAACACTCGGGTTCAAATTATTTAATATATTTGTGATTAAATGCAATCTACTTATATTGTCTAGCCTTGACATTAGTCAATTACAGTTCTTTCAGCCCATTGTTGGAAGATTAATGTTATATAATAGATGTAAAGAACAGTTGTGATGGTAGGTCCCTGCACCTCCCTCACTAAATGTTGGTGACCACAGATACTTCTTGAAAATTTTCAGTGAACAGGATGGCATAATGGCTCACCTAAAGTCTATAGCAGCTTTTGTTCTTCATATTTGAGTCCTGGTTGGGGCACCATTTTGGCAGCTGGTTTGAACATTAAAGTCTACAGTAGAGAGAGGAGAAAGAGATGCTGAGTCAACCTTAATGGAATCATTCTCTCAGATATGCCCTTTTCTGTCCTCAAACCTTGGTAGGGTCCTGGGCAGCTTCCAGTCTTTTCTCACTTTTCTGAAAGATGAAGACTGAAACAACTTTGGCCCAGGCTCCTCTTTGGGGTCATTCACCTCTCCAGGTGAAACTATCAGTGAGGTCAACAACCAATGAATCGTTCTAACAAGGTGTTCCTGCACACATAGACACTTTAATGAGCCTGCTAGGATTTGTGGCTGACACTTGCAAACAGGGAGAAAGAATGATTGGAGGACCCTGCCACGGAGACAGGAAGAATCATGCACATGCCCAGAGGGCCATCTGGTTCAACTGGCCTATAAACCTCTCTGCAGAATCAACCACTCTCTGGAGATATTAGGGTGACTGACAGGTACTAGAAGGTGAGCAAATGGAGGGAAGATAGATTGCACTGAGGGAATTTTCTTGTACAGCGAGCCAGCAGCAGGGCCACACTGTCGTGTAGTAACGCTTTCTCAGTGCTTCCTGGTCAAAAATGTGGCTTTGATTTCTTGAGGGAAATACATCCACTATGTATAGTATGTATCATTGAGCCTCTAATACATAAAGAGAGGATGATGAATGATGGATGACCTTTTAAAATGAGACTCTTCTCCTAAGAACATATTATGGTGATATGTGAAAACCTGCTCCTTGCCAAATTGTTCTTCCCATCAATGACACTATTCAGATAGGCAAATGATGGTGTGAGGGAACATCTGAGTACCAACAGGTATGACACAGGGTCAGGATGTCAAAAGATGAGTCAAAGGATAGCCAGGGCAGTTCCTGACCTAAGCCTGCCTCTATGCTATACCAATTGGGATGACTATGTGCTGGGCCTGTGCACTGAGTTTTCTCAGCTTCGGTCATGGAAATAATCTGTTTATGGTTGCAAGGACATTATGACAAGTGTGAAGTGCTGACCACAGTCCATGACATAGCCTCAGCAATGTGCAACTGTTCATTTAGCACAAGGAAGCTAGTTTGATTGTATCCTGCATCTGGGGGTAAAAAAATAAAGTAAAATAAAATAATCAAAAAGACTGCATTACATCCACTTCTTGTCTGGTGGCTTTTATCAGCTAAATGAGGCCTAAACCCAGCTAGGTCATCTGTTGACACTGGAGATGAGACTGAACAGAAAAGGGTGAAAGAATGAGAAGAATGCATGAGATAGATACTTATAAAAGCACTGCAGTGAGTTTATATAAGAAACATTGCTGGACTATCAAACAGTGTTGCAGGAAATGTCTTAAACATGGACTGATATATATATATATATATATATATATATATATATATATATATGTATGTATATATATGTATATATGTGTGTGTGTGTGTGTGTGTGTGTGTGTGTGTGTGGCTAATGGCTTCTTCAAAGGTTGGTGGGTGACAAAATAACAATGGAGTGGGAATGAGGTGAGAAAGTGAGGTTTGTTTGTCAGAACTAGATGTTTATGGTACATAATGAGACAAATGAATGGCTCGATTGATGGATCAATCAAAGGTTTGATCAATTGATCTATTATTGATGGATGGCCACTTATAAATATGAACAGTAGAGAGCAAGTCCTGGTGACAATAAAAAACATTGCTACTTGACTTCCTGTATGTTAGAGATATAACAGATCTTGATGATGTTTAGATCATGACCATAGATGTTCAAGAAGAGTTTTGAAAATGTCCCAGGAGATGATATAAATGAAGGTCAAGAGGCCAGGTGTGGACAGATGTAGTGACCATGAGGGGCCTCAATAAAAGAATAATAGCAAGAAACAAAAGGGAAATCATGAGTAAAGGTTGTATACATCAAAGTATAGGGACTGAATCTCCAACAAAAGGCCCACACATGCTTCTGAAGGTGTCCTGGAAAGAGACACAGAAAGAGGGAAGGGGAAACAGTGCCTTCTTAAGTGCTACTCTATGTCCTTTCTATTGTCACAACCACCGCCTTCTTCACATAGCTGGTGGCTTTGACTTCTTGTCTATTGTGCTTTATATTCGAGTGACACAGTTTCAGGAAACACTTTATTTAACAAAATGCAAATCTATTCATTTTGCTGCCTCATTTACTAATGTAATTTCCCCATTAAAAGAAACTCTGTCTTAATATTCTTACAAGGCTAAAAAGGAACAGAAACATTCATTGCTAATTTTTAATGTGCTTCCTGTTACATTTAAACAGATTTTTGGCTTTCTGCTTTTCTAAAATTGACTGTCAGAAAACAAACTGATGGTTGCCAGTGGACAAGGACACTCACAAATCAAAATCTGCCTGGATAGCAGGAAGCACCTGCACTATTTTTAACAATTCTCGGGTTCCTTTTAATTGGAACATTTCTTTGACTGGCATGTGAGACTTGAAGGATCAGAAGAAACACCTCCCCCATGGAGAAGATCTGCAGAGTTTATGGTCTAACGCTCAGGTCTATCTTGACAGTGCAGATCTTGGTATTTTATCTTTTCGAGGTCACCATCTCCCTGGGAATCTGTTACCTTGAATGTGTGATTACATAGCCATTTTGGATAAAGGTCTTAACCCAGGTAATACACATTCTGTTTTACGAGGCAGCAGCACAATGAATCCCAGAGTACACAGGACAGTGGCTCTTGCTTTACCTTTTTTTCTGCAGATGATTGACAGTGATGGTAAGAGCAGGTACAAGACTCCAACATGCGTTGTTTAATAAGGCATTAAGTACGCACTCTGCATACATTCAAGTGGATGCTATGGTAGAACTAAATGAAGGCATCATGGTATGTGGGTAAGAGATCTTTTAACATTACCCAGCATGCAGAACACCCTTCTGACTTTAAGACTGAATAACATTTCATTTCAAGCTATAACACCTTTTCTTTATCCTCTTACCTACCAGTGGTCACTTGGTTGGCTTCTTTATCTTGGTTATTGTAAATAAGTATACATTCACATGCAGTTGTCACATCACCTTTTAAGGTAAATAATCAAGTCACCCTTGCATTGGGATTCAGATTACTGAAAGCAAAACTTAGAGCAGGATCTCAGACATCTCTGAGAGTGAGGATTTAGACTCAGGGGTCTAGAATCAAACATGAAAGAGTTGGGGCCTCTACTCCAGACAAGGTTTTCTTCTTCAGTCCACACCAACTTAAGCTAATGATGGTACTGAGTAACAGGGGACCCTCTTCTTCCTCCATTTTTCCTACCTGGCACAGAGGAAGGAGGGTTTTGCACATAACTAAGGATATTTTATTCACATTCAGAGAAGAGACCTGAGTGTGTATATTTTGGCAGCTGTAACACTAGGGTGTAGTTGGATTAATTTTTCTGCAGAGAATTCCCCAGAGGAACAAGGGATAATCTCCACTGAGCTAAAGTTCTGTGATAGCTACATGCTTCTGGTCTAGCATATATATGTATGTATATGAAAGCAAGTATATGCAGAAGTCCTAGCAGAAAACTCACTTAGTGAAGGGTTTTTTTAAATTACAGAAATTCCCATTACTGAGGAGACTTCATAGTGCACAGGACCTTGCCAGCCATGGCCTCCCATTTTCTTGTCACTTCTGCCACCAGAAACCCCTTAAAGAAGCACACAAGCCCCTCTCTCTTCCTATAAAGAAGGCATAGTTCCTCTAGAACCACGTTTACTCTCAGAAATTCTTAATGTCCCTAGATGCTACAGTAATGATAAGTGAAAGCACCATAGTGTATAAGCGATCTCTTAAAATTACCCAGCATGCAGAACACCCTTCTGATTCTAAGACTGAATAACATCACCATCTCCCTGGGAATCCATTACCTTGAATTTGTGATTACATAGGCTAACACATTCATTTGTCTCTCTTCTGCAATTATACCTAGCCTAATAATGATGCCTACATCAGTCTTACCCATGTCTTACTGCGTTGATCCCCAGTAGGAAACTGGCCCAAAACCATGTGTATATTTCTCTTACAAAACTATCCCATTTTGTAGTCAGTTCCTGCTGTACTCAGCCTTTCTGTAGGAATTGTGGTCCCTACATCATCAACTATCACATTTCCGTAAGACCAAGCTACAATGTTAGCATTCACTGCCTCTCAGAGATTGTCATCTCCCTATTTCTCCATCCTAAACCAGGCAACTGACATCCGGAATGGTGAACTTATTTTCACATAAGTCAAAATGAGTGAGTGGTAGGTACATGATAGGAACCAGGCAGGCTGCTTGGGCTTGCCCTGTTAACACACCCCTAAGAGTTCTTCATCACAGGGTCTGCATACAATAACAAGGAAAGATGTCAGTCATAAATTATTACTTTAAAAGTTGTTAGCCAAATAAAGTCAAAAGTTTTAATAGTAGTAAAATAAAGCATTCAGCATATCAACTTCTATTGGAGACTGCTTCTTGTTACATCTCTGTCTTGATACTAATAGATGCATGAAAAATTTGGGTGCATGCTCATTGGCCTGTTAATAGAGGCCCCAAGTTTTTCTAAAGAGAGAAATTTGTGCTTTACCAGATCTCTTTGTTTTAAACCATAACTTAATATGAGGAAACTTGCCCAGTAGGACATAGGGCTTTAGATGTCCAATATTCCATTTCTCTCTATCTGTGACATTCTCAGACTATGTTCTTATTACTCCATTGAAAATCTAGTAGGACAAACCCAGCACACAATACAACAATATTCAAAGCATCCTCAGTTAGGTGACTCAAATGACAATTCTGAGAGCGGTTTCACATAAAGTCAGAAAGATGATTAAGAAGGGTCCTTGTGTCATGCCAGGGCATGTGGAGGGAGTCTAACTGCACCTAGAAGGTGTGAAATGCCTTACAGCATAGGTGAGAGCTAAGCTGGCACAAACTTAAGTAGAGTTCTGTCTAGTGTGTTAAGGCTGTGTACATAGTTGGCAAGCATGATCCATAACATTGAACTCTTGGCAAAGAGAGTGACAAAGCAATGGAAAGACATTGAATTTGGAAGTGGACATGTGTGGAAATAGCCAAGAAGATTCATATTTTGGTCATGTAATGTGAGTTGGGGAACTTAGGGTGGCTCTTCGATTTTTTTTTTACTTCTGTGACAGTTACAGGAGTGTCACAGGGTACATAGCTACATCTACTGGGAAAAGTGACTGGCCAATGCAATTGAAGTTTCTCTTCCAAAATTCCTCAGTATCTGAACTATTAGTATGTACCATGCCCTGGGCTATAGACAAGAACAGGGTAAAATAATGAAGACTATGCCACCAAGGGGCTTGTCCTATCAGTCAAGAGGACATATGGGGAACAGCCATGCTTATGACAACAGGACAGCTCTTGGTACCATGGATATTGAGTTCAGAGTAAAAGAACAAGGGAAGATAGTGAGACCCTGAGAGAGCTCCATGGACCAGGTTTTAAATAAACTGAGCCTAAGAAACAGAGACATGGCTGAGTAGATGGATAAAGAGGATGATCATGGAATAGGACCATAGGGAGAGTACACCCTGGGAACAAAACTGGGACATGATTAACTTAAATCAAGAAAGAGCTTAGGAAGCTCACAGTGTGTATGAAGGATCAGAGACCTGTATTCTTGACTTCCAAGGTCTTAGGACTACCTACTGCTATCTAACATAGCCTTCTGAACATGTCTAAACCTCAATACTGTATATATAAATTTAGAAAAGAATCTATTCTGTAATGTGTGCATAGGATTGGAGGCTGTGTTAATCAAGGGTCTTAGTTTACAATACATGAATGGATAGTAGCTAATATTAACTAAAATTAATTAATTTAACAAATAGGTGGGCCAATAAAGTATGTTGAGGGTTTTATGAATCAATACCATTATCAAAGCCATTGTAGAGAGATGGCAATGTACACACACTCTATTCATGTACCAAATGTATCTGTTCCTCCTCTATATCCAATTCACCAGGCTCTGCACTTCCATGCAGCCAACATTTGCTACTCTCAAACTATTGCCTCATTGGAGATGTAGATGTAAATGATAACCTTCAAGAAGGCAGCATAAGGTAAGTAAGACTCAGGAAAGGCTGGAAAACTTAAGACAAAGGGAGGCACAGGAGTAAGCCCAGCTGCAGGCAAGCTGCAAAGAGCATTGCATGATCAGTGTCTCCCTGCTCCCCACCAGTCTACCAAGCAGAAATTGTCTAAACATCAAAGGATTTAGTTGAATAGGACCAAACTATCCAATGTTAAATGTATGAACAACTTTCTCAAAGAGCTTGGACTTTAAATCCTTCAATCAAAACAGACCAGTTGAGGATAAGACAAAAGATATGGGTATTAAAGGTAACCAGACTGCAGAAATGGGTCTGGGTAGTACTGGGTAGTACTGACTACTCTTTCTAGTGGACCAGAGTTCAATTCCCAGTATCTACATGATGTCTCACAACCATATGTAATGTCTGTCCAAGAATCTGACTGATGTCCTCTTCTAGATATCATTAGATATCAGGGCACCAGATATCTGTGTAATCTCTAGACATCAGACATGTAAACTAAACTAATAAAATAAAATTGTTGGATGGGAGGCTGGGAGAATAGGTGAGTGTGGTTAGGGTACATAATCTAAAATTTCTTAATAATCAATAAAAATATTATGTTACAAAAGGTATTGGGTGGGTCTCTTAAAATCCAAGAATATTCCAGAGCTACCATACATCTGCTTGGGAATGCTGAGCAAGCTCCCTGATGGGAGAAGCCAAAAACTCCCTGGACAGTGCATACTGTGACAAAATATGACATTAGATAATAGATGTTAAAGCCAGACAAAATAAAGGGCAGACAGTAAGGAAATAATGTATTTGGAACATAATAAGAATCCTTTACCCCTAAGTAGGAATGACTTCATAGAATTCAGGATGTCAGAATGAGCCTTCCTGGGTTAGATGCCAAGAAGGGTTTTCCAAGCAATAGAGTCATATGCTGTAACCAGAGTTTTAGAGAAAAAAACCTAGGACAAGCGGACTAGACTTGGCCACCTGTTCCAGATGCCAATTCAAGAGACTAATAGTGGTCAAAAGCAGAATCCAGAAATATGATTACATCAGTTTCCAGAATGAAGAAATAAGGGAGCCCAGGAACTCCAGGTTTATCCTTGAAATAATAACAGAAGCTTTAAAGTTAAATAGATTAAAAATGTGGGCAGGAACAAGAAGAGTGCATAATTCAACAGGCTACATTAAGGTGTGCTGAGGTATTGAATTTTTCAGTGTAGGTCCTTCAAGGTGGCCTGAAGAAATTGTTATTGCTGTCCATAGTATGCTGACATCTTAAAAGAGGGTAGAGTGAAACCACTGAACGAGGTCATTTCACATGTACAAAGTTTTGTGGGAAATATAAAAAGCCACATGGATATCTCTTGGGTAATATCAAGAAAGAGTAGGAAAAGTCATTTGGGGGGTTTCAAATCCACTCCTTGGGAAGAGAGAAAATAGAAAGAAGGGAAATCTTTGTCAGTTATAAGGGGTGTATAGTTTCTAGGAAGGAAGTATGCAAACCCTAGCAGAGTGTGCAAGGGTAGTCCGGGTTGAGAAGCACATAGTTTTTTATACTTTTTGTGTGTAATACTTAGCTGGTAAGGATTGAAGGGAAATCAGTAACAATTAGCACAATACCTGGCCTATAACATCACATCATCATGACAACAACCACAAGTGTTATTTCGATAGTCATGTACATCTCCAACGCTGTCTTCAGTTTTTTCAAACACATTCCCATCTATTTTAACACTACTTAATTCTCAGGAACCTTCTAGTAGGACAAATCAATGACGATGCTAATATTCAAATAGATTACAATACCGATGTGCCCCATGGGGCTTCAGTTCCAGACCCAGGGGTGGATCATTTTTTTTTTGATGTGGATAATGAGCATAAATTAATATAAGTCAGAGTCATTGCTAGAGCTGTGAAGTGTTTCTCAGATTACAACAACCCCTATCTTTGATTAAATCAAACACACACACACACACACACACACACACACACACACACACACACACACACACTGTAGTACGAAAGGGAAGAAATTAACTTTCTAAAATTAAAGTATTGTCACAAATTAAAAAATGCCATAAATTACTTTCTCAATGGGGGGGGGACAAGAAGGAAACAGAGGGTGGGGGGAGAGAGTGCTAAGGAAGGAAGCAGATGACATTTGTGTAATTTTCCCTTCTCTTTCTCTTGACTCTGTAGGTGTCATCATTTCTGGGCAGACATCCAGTGAGAAAATGTTACATCTTATTTCATGGTCAATTCTCAAAGTTCTGCTAGCTCAATTGGTTGCTAAGAGACAATGCTCTAAATCTGGGTTTAGGCTGCAAAACTGCAAACAGAAAGGAAAAGACATGCCTCAGAATGCTGGTACCTGCCTATTATCTTAGCACTCCAGCACTCAGAAGGCTGAAACAGGAGGAACTCCATCAGCTTAGAGGATAAAGTCTGAAGTACCTAAGTGGAATAACTTGACTATATCTAGAATTAACTAAAATACAAATGACTGGGCACATCTGTGAGGGTTTTTTTTCCCTTCGGTAAATCATTTGAAGTGGGAATACCCACTTCTAATCTGGGTCTTTGAGGTGGGAAGATCCACCTTTAATCTGAACCACACCTTCTGCCGGCAGCCTTTATAAAAAGACGGGAAGGAGGAAAGTGACTCTCTTGGGCTGCTTGTTCTCACTCTTCCTAGCAAGTGCATTCTTTCACTGGCATTATAACCTACTTCTTATGGATTCTGGAATCTGTTTAAGACCAGCTGGAACATCTGGAACATCTAGTCTTGTGGACTGAACAACTACTTCTTAAACATTCTGTTGGTAAACAGACATTGTTGTCCTACTAGCTAGACCACAGCCTGTAAGCCACTCTAATAAATCTACTGACGCCTCTCCAGGCACCAAAGCCTTTCCTGGAAGCTCAGAGAGTAATGAAAAATCATGGTGTGAACTAACAAACTAAATGGGGCAAAAGCATTTGATTATCCTGATTTACCAGTGTGAAGGACAACAAATTTAGTGGTTCCGTATATAAAATTTTCCACAGTTTATGGAAAAATTAGTAACATGATGGTGCTGGTCAGTCAGTTGCTCCTAGAATCTTTGGATAAACCGACAAAGGAAAAGACTCAACTCGGTGATGAAACTGGCCAACTCCAAACACACAAAAGCAGTCTAAAGGTTTCTAAATGTATTCAAGAAGAGATTCTTTGTTCTAGCAGTCACAAAGCTCAAATTGCAGAAAATCAAACTGAAACCTCATTATAAGACTCTCTGAATTAAAAAGAAAAAATGAGTCCCAGGGTTAGAGTATGTAGGCAGTTAAAGTTAAGGCATTAATTGGTGAAGAATGGGATCCTGTAACTTGGTGGGATATGTGTGCTAGTGTACTATGAGGCTGAGAAATTTGAACCCTCAGGTTCTTAAGGGTTTGTTTCACCCAAGGAAGTAGTCTCTCCAATCTCAGCACAAGATATATTCCCACCTACAGCCCCTGATGCATTCCATTTTTTACCTTTTGATGAGGAAACTAATTCTTCATCATATGCTAAACCAGCAGTGACCATCTCTGAAGCAGACAATACTGATGTCTGTCAGAGCCCACCTCTACTAGAACTAGACACAAGGCTTAGTCTCCCCTCCTAGAGGGGAGGTAAACAGTATAGTCTATAAGGAGGTGCGCTACACCATTCAAGATCTTAATGAGTTTTCTAATTCGTTTAAGCAGATATTTGGGGAATATGTGTAGGAATGGATTTGAAGGGAATGGAATAGCAGTGGAAGAAACATAAAACTAGACCAGGCTGAGTATAAGGCCAACTGAGTGGAGATTCTAGGTTTAGAGTAAAAGCTTGAACAGTTTCAAGGGTATCAAATGTTTCTTTAAATGGTTGGCTGAAGTATTTGCCAAAAGATGGCCTACTGAAAAGGGACTGGAGATATCCTTTGGCTTAGGGCCTCTGAGTGCATTTTAAGGCTCTGTGAAATTGCAATGCTAGATTGGGTACACCATGTAAAACCTAACCCTTCACTATGGGAAGGCCTATGAGACACAAAATAGTGAGAGGGGCACTAGTATATTTAAAGATTTAGCTTTCATCCTGTTCCATGTGCTAAACTTTATGGTTGGAAGTACTTCTGCTCACTTGGGTGAATTAATTGTAATGGATTTAATTAAGTCCTGAGGTAGCAGGGGCCAGGTGGAAAACTGTCTCTCCAAAGCAATGTGACCAGAGTTATTGGAATGTGCAGCATAGACAAAGAAATGTCTTTAATGGTCTGACCCATAATGGGCACTGCAAGCAAAGTGATTTTTGTGGTGTCATGACTTGTATGGACCTTTGATACTAGCTAATCAATCATGATTTCCTAGGCATGAAATAGATAAGAAGCCTATTGCATTTGGTTTGATCTGTGTAAGCACAAATTAAAACCTCCATCAAATGAAAGAGAGGATACATTGAATTGTGGTTAAAAAGTAATCCCAGTCTGTGAACCAATTTCCAGACTTGAGTGAGTTTGCAGAACTCTTTGAATGAAAGGATGGCCAGGTTCCCTGATGAAGGACCTTGGTAAAATACCTAAAAGTTTTACTGCTAGCCTTTCTCCAGTCCTTCCCCAAAGGAACATTTGCCCCCTTTTTAATAACTGTATACCAGGGGTAAGGAAACACTCAGAGTTTCCAAGTTCCATTGTTCCATACTGGTTCTGAACTGATGCTGATTCTGGAATATCTCAAGAAAAAATCTTGTCCTCTAGTTAAATAGTGGCTTATGGAGGTGATTAATAGTGTTTTGTAGGAAGTATGGGTTCCAAATTTCATTCTGCAGTTATTTTTCCACTCCTCAAATGTATAATTTGGATAGATAAGCTTAGAAGTGGCCAGAATTCTCATGTTGATTTGCTGACCTATGGAGTGAGGGCTATTTTGATTCAAAAGGCTCAATGGAAACCCTTAGAGTTAACATTGCAAGGAAAAATAGTGAGTGAAAAGCAGAATCGCATCCTTGGAGGAACTGCAGAAATGAGTGTTGCCTCAAAGGACTTGGAAGATGTAGAGGTTGATGGTTGCCACCATATCTCCCTTTAACTCTCCTATCTAACTTGTGCAGAAGACTGATGGATCTTGGAGTATGATAGTTGACTATCAAAACTTAAGTTAGGTAGCTTAGTTCATAACTTAGTTCAATGATTGGTCACAACTTAGTTCAAAGTGATCTTGATCTTCTGTTTTGTCCATAAAATATTACATTTTCCCACAAGATATCACATTTGTACATGATATTAGCTGACTGGATAAAATGAGGAAAAGGTAGCAAACATTTGGGCTTGTTGGAAACACTTATGCACAACAGAGTATGGGAAATAAAATCCAACTAAAATTTACAAGCCTTCTACCTCAGTGAAATTCTTAGGAATCCAGTGTGCAGGACACACAGAGATATTTCTTCTAACTTGAAGGATAACTAATTGTACCAGACTCCCCTTACCACCAAGAAAGAAGCACAATATAACGGGACCACATGGATTCTGGAAACAGCACTTTCCTCACTTTGATGTGTTCCTCAGGCCCATATACCAAGTGATATAGAAAGATGCTAGCGTTTTGTGGCGTCCTGAAGAGAAGCAGGCTCCTAACAGGTCCAGGCTACTGCACAGGCTGCTCCAGTACTTGGACCATATGATCAAGCAGACCAGATCGGTGTTAGACATATCAGTCACAGGCCCCAATAGGTAAATCACAGAAGAGACCTTTTGGAGTTTGAAGCAAGGCTTTATTATCATCTGCAGGCAATTCTCCCTTTGAAAGACAGTTTTCCGCACGCTATTAGACCTAAGTGTGAAAGGAACTATTAATAATGGGCTACCAGGTTACCATGGGACTTGAGCTGGCCATCATGAACTGGGTGTTATCTGATCCACTAAGTCATATAGTGGGATGTACACAGCAGCAGTCCATTATTAAATGGAAGTGGTATGTATGTAATTTTTCCTAGGCAGTTCCTGAAAGCACATACAAATTGCATGTAGAAGTTGCCCAAATGCTTGTTATTCCTCCTATTGTTATGATGTGTTCTGTGGCCAAGCATGAATCTATAAATTTATGAGGTGTGTCCTATGATTAAGTAACTGACAAAGAGAAATTTTAGCCTGGTTTACTGAATGTTCTATACATTATCAGGTACTATTCAGAAGTGACAGCTGCAGCCCCTTTCTGGGTCACCCCTGGAAGATACAAGTGAATGGACATATTCACAGTAGGAATAACTTTGGGCAGCATACCTGGTCATACATTTTGAAAGAGAAATGACCAAATACACAACTCTTCACTTATTCATGGGCTGTTGCTAATGGATTCTCATGGACTTGGAAAGAGCATGATTAGAAAGTTGATGAGAAAAACATCTTGGGAAGAAGTTTCTGGCTAGAACTCTGAAAATGAGCAAAGGATATGAAGACATTTTATTCCTGTGCAAATTCACATCAAAGGATGACTTATACTGAAGAAGATTTCAATAATCAAGTAGGTTAGATGGTGTATTGTGTGGACATACAGGCTCTTTCCCCAGCCATTCCTATCATTTTAAAATGGATCCATGAATAGTGTGGCCATGGTCACAATGATTGGTCACAAAGTGTTATGCATGAATTCAACAATGTGGATTTCCATTCATGAAGGCTAACCTGCTATAGCTGCTGACTTCCAGACATTGAGCTCCAAAATGTGGCATCATTCCCTATGGTGACCAGCAACCTGGGGTCAGGTTGTCTACATTGGACCACTGGCTCCTTGGAAAAACAACTCTTTGTCCTGCCTAGAGTAGATATTTTTTCTGGTTATAGGTTAGCCTTTCCTGCATGTAATGCTTCTTCCAAAACCTGCATGCATGGACTTAAAGGATGTCTTATATACTGCCATGGTATTCCACACAGTATCGCTTCTAAACAAGATCTTCATTTGACCACCAGAGAAATGTTACAGTGAGTCCATGATCGTGGAGTCCTCTGACATTTACTATGTTTTCTACCACTAGGAAGCAGTTGAGCTACAATAAGATGGAATAGCCTTTGGAGGCACAGTTACACCACCAAGTAGGTGACACCATCCTGAAGAGTTTTCCAGAAGGTAGTATTTGCTGTGAATTAGTGTCAACATATGATATGCTTTCTCTCACAGCCAGGATCCACACATTGAGGAATCAAGGGTGGAAAAGGGAACATTCATACTCACTCACTGTCACCTCTAATGAGTCATTTCCACATCAAACCAGACACACTCAAACTAATAGAAGAAAAAACTAGGGAAGCATCTGGAACACATGGGCACTGGAAAAAATTTCCTGAACAAAACACCAATGGCTTATGCTCTAAGATCAAGAATCGACAAAATGGGATCTCATAAAACTACAAAGCTTCTGTAAGGCAAAGGACACTGTGGTCAGGACAAACGGCAACCAACAGATTGGGAAAAGATCTTTACCAATCCTACAACAGATAGAGGCCTTATATCCAAAATATACAAAGAACTCAAAAAGTTAGACCCAGGGGAGACAAATAACCCTATTAAAAAAATGGGGTTCAGAGCTAAACAAAGAATTCACAGCTGAGGAATGCCGAATGGCTGAGAAACACCTAAAGAAATGTTCAACATCTTTTAGTCATCAGGGAAATGCAAATCAAAACAACCCTGAGATTTCACCTCACACCAGTGAGAATGGCTAAGATCAAAAACTCAGGTGACAGCAAATGCTGGGAGATGCGGAGAAAGAGGAACACTCCTCCATTGTTGGTGGGGTTGCAGACTGGTACAACCATTCTGGAAATCAGTCTGGAGGTTTCTCAGAAAATTGGACATTGAACTGCCTGAGGATCCAGCTATACCTCTCTTGGGCATATACCCAAAAGATGCCCCAACATATAAAAAGACACGTGCTCCACTATGTTCATCGCAGCCTTATTTATAATAGCCAGAAGCTGGAAAGAACCCAGATGCCCTTCAACAGAGGAATGGATACAGAAAATGTGGTACATCTACACAATGGAATATTACTCAGCTATCAAAAACAACGACTTTTATGAAATTCAGAGGCAAATGGTTGGAACTGGAAAATATCATTCTGAGTGAGCTAACCCAATCACAGAAAGACATACATGGTATGCACTCACTGATAAGTGGCTATTAGCCCAAATGCTTGAATTACCCTAGTGGCCTAGAACAAATGAAACTCAAGACGGATGATCAAAATGTGAAGGCTTCACTCCTTCTTTAAAAGGGGAACAAGAATACCCTTGGCAGGGAAGAGAGAGGCAAAGATTAAAACAGAGACTGAAGGAACACCCATTCAGAGCCTGCCCCACATGTGGCCCATACATATAGAGCCACCCAATTAGACAAGATGGATGAAGCAAAGAAGTGCAGACCGACAGGAGCTGGATGTAGATCGAACCTGAGAGACACAGCCAGAATACAGCAAATACAGAGGCGAATGCCAGCAGCAAACCACTGAACTGAGAACGGGACCCCCGTTGAAGGAATCAGAGAATGAACTGGAAGAGCTTGAAGGGGCTTGAGACTCCATATGTACAACAATGCCAAGCAACCAGAGCTTCCAGGGACTAAGCCACTACCTAAAGACTATACATGGACTGACCCTGGACTCTGACCTCATAGGTAGCAATGAATATCCTAGTAAGAGCACCAGTGGAAGGAGAAGCCCTGGGTCCTGCTAAGACTGAACCCCCAGTGAACTAGACTGTCGGGGGAGGGGGCGGCAATGGGGGGAGGGTGGGGAGGGGAACACCCATAGGAAGGGGGTGGAGGAAGGGGATGTTTGCCAAATGTACATAAGAAATACTCAAGTTAATAAAAAAAAAAAAAGGAAATTTATTTTCTTCCCATTCCTGTAACCTTAAGTTTGGCCAGCCTAAATGTTCTGGTTCCAGAGTGGCCAATTTCCTGCCAGGAGCCACAACAAAACTTCCCTTAAACTAGAAGCTCAGACTTTCTGTGGGACACTTTGGGCTTCTGATGTTCTTCAGCCAGGCTAAGAATGGAATGATGCTGTTAAGGAGGGATAATTGATCTAGATTTCCAAGGGGAAATTGGATTGTTTCTCCATAATGTAGGTAAAGAAGATTACATCTGGAGTGAAGGAAATTCTTTAAGGCATCTCTTGGTGGTACTATGTCCGGTGATTAAAGTCAGTAGGAAGGTACAATGACATAATCCAGACAGGATGACAAAGGCCACAGACATGTCTAGAATGAAGATATGGTTACTCCTCTAGGAAAAGGGCCAAAACCTACTGATGAGCTTGCCAAAAGGAAAGAAAATACAGAATGGCTAATAGAGAAAGTAGTGATAACTACCAGTTAACTCCGTGTGACCTATTTCAGAAATAGGAATTATAATTGATATGAGTGTTTCTCTCATATTTTGTTATGAATGTATTTATACAAATATTTGTTTTCTTTCTTTTATTTATCTATCATGTAAAATAACATTAATTAAGGGAGTATCAGTGATTATTATATTAAAGTTTGAGATGTTAAAATAATTTTCCTTAAAGGATGTTCTCGCCCATTCTAAAATTTGTAATCTACTTGTTGTTGAATGAAGGATAGTTATAGAATGTTGGGTGTAATTATTACCTGATTATTGTTTTCACATGGGAATTAGGTATGACATAATGAGATATAATTGAGTATCAACTTGATAAGGGGTAGACATCTGATAGCTATTCTTAGTTATCAACTTGGCTACATCTGAAATTAACTAAAACTTGAGTGATTGGGCACACACGTGAGTTCCTTTTTGTTAATTATGTGAAGATATATAATGACATATAAAATATATGACGTATAAAATTATTTAAATTAATAATCATAGAATAAAAGAAAACAATCAACACATTTAACAAAAACAGTGATGGAAAAGATAGCTCTTGGGTTTTTGAAAACTAGTAATCTCCTCAATTAACATTTATCACAGGTTCTATCAGTCAAAATGATGATAGAATGGATGCAGTGAGTAATTATGGTATTCACGGGAATATTCAGAGCGTAAGACAATTTTGGCCTTTAATATGAACCATTATGAATCTCCACAGTGACAAATTTGTAATAACAATTCCATGTAGCTCTTCCAAGTAACTTTCAGATTAGACTTTATATGGATTTTTTTCCCTAGCATATAATGTTCAATAAAAATACAAGACAGAAATTATGTGTATAGAAGACTGTCTTTTCTATAAGAAAAACACATGTAATAAATACATAAATAAGAGTTCAAAAATATAAGACTATGAATAGGCAGAGTCGCTGGAAACCGTCTGGAAATAGACTGGGGAAAGATGGATGGTGGCTATCAGGGTAGAGAGGTGATAGTCAAATATACCTAACTCTATTAGCAAAGCAAAATAAGAAGGATTACAGAGCAGAAGACAAAGACCACCGAGCCATCTCTCCAGCCCCTCTGTACCTTTTTTGTCCAGACTCTCATTGTCTGTCTTCCAATTGATCTCTTATAGGTGGCAAAGCTGCATACAGAACACTTTTTTGGCTTATTAATTTTCACTCACAAAAATTCAGCTTGGCTTTTCTTTAATATTTATTTATAGGATTCCACTTTCACATCTTAGATTACGTTTCTTTTTGGATTTAGCTGTTTGTTTGTGTTCTCCTGGAATTCATTTGGAAATTTATGCCCTCTTGATTTCTTTGAACATATTTATAGTCATTCTTTTGAATTTTTGTCTGGGATGTAACGTAATACTAGTGGAAGTCATTCCTATAGGATTAGCAATTTTTTAGAGCTGTCTTATTGCCTTGATTTTTCATGCGTTTATAATTTCAGACTTTCATATATGAGGTTAGGTTGTTGAAGAAGCTTTTAGAAATCTTTGTTATACTTTCAGTAGAAGTATTTGCAATATTTCAGAAAGACTAGCCTGAAATATGTTTGAGATACTGTTTTTCTTTGCTGTATGGGTGTTCTGGGTACCAGGCTTTGTCCCCAGTATAAATACTATGTGCAAAAATAATGACTATCAAAAGACTGCGCTCTATAAAATAAAGCAATAGTAAAAGTCAGAGATGAAAATTACTTGTTCCTCCCACAGGGATTTTCTGAGTAGCCTTGGCTTGTCTACATGCTCTGTAGACAAGGTTGTTCTTAAACTCAGTGATCTTTTGGCTTCTGCCTCCAGTTTTGTTGAATATAGGCTTTTATAGTAGAATCTGATGGTTTTTTTTTATTTTCTCTGATTCTGTTGTTATCTCTTACTTTTCATTTCCTATTTTGTTAATTTGGATACTCTCTCTGTGCCCACTGGTTAGTCTGACCAAGGGTTTATCTATCTTGTTGATTTTCTCAAAGAACTAACTCCTGGTTTTCATGACTCTTTGGATAGTTTTTTTAACTTGGTTGACTTCAGCCCTGAGTTGGATTATTCCCTGCAGTCTACTCCTCTTGGGAATACTTACTTTTTTTGTTCTAGAGCTTTCAGGTGTGCTGTCAAGTGGCCAGTGTATGCTCTCTCCAGTTTCTTTTTGGAGGCACTCAGAGCTCTAAGTTTTCTTCTTAGCACTGCTTTCATTGTGTTCCATAAGTTTGAGTATGTTGTGCCTTCGTTTTCATTACATTCTAAAACATCTTTTATTTATTTCCTTATTTCTTTCTTGACGAAATTATCATTTTAGTAGAGAGTTGTTCAACTTCCATGTGTATGTGTGTTTTCTTTCATTTTTATTGTTATTGAAGACCAGCCTTAGATCATGGTGTTCCGATAGTGTGTATGGGATTATTTCAATCTTCTTGTATATGTTGAGGCCTGTTTTGTGCATGATTATGTGGTCAGTTTTGGAGAAGATACCATGAGGTGCTGAGGAGCAGGTCTATTCTTTTGTTTTAGGATGAAATATCTTTTATCTGTTTAATCCATTTGGTTCATAACTTCTGTTAGTTTCTCTGTGTCTCTGTAGTTTCTGTTTCCATGATCTGTCCATTGCTGAGAATGGGATGTTGAAGTCTCCCACTCTTATTGTATGAGGTGCAATATACGCTTTCAGCTTCAGTAAGGTTTCTTTTATGTATTGGTGCCCTGGCATTTGGAGCATAAATAATCAGGATTGAGAGTTCCTCTTGGTGAAGTTTTCCTTTGATGAATATGAAGTGTTCTTCCTTATCTTTTTTGATAACATTTGGTTGAAAGTCAATTTTATTCGATATTAGACCAGCTACTCCAGCTTGTTTCTTGGGACCATTTGCTTGGAAAATTCTTTTCTATTCTTTTACTTTGAGGTTGTTTCTGTCTTTGACACTGAGGTGTGTTTCCTGTATGCAGCAAAATGCTGGGTTCTCTTTCTGTATCCAGTCTGTTATTGTATGTCTTTTTATTGGGGAATTGAATCCATTGATGTTGAGAGATATTGGGGACCAATGATTGTTCTTTCCAGTTATTTTTGTTGTTAGAGGAGATTTATATTTGTTTGGCTATCATCTTTAGAGTTAGTTGAAATTAGTTTAGTCACATGCTTTTTCTACGGTGTAATTTCCATCCTTGTGTTAGAGTTTTCCATCTATTATCCTCAGTAAGGCTGGATTTGTGGAAAGATATTGTGTAAATTTGGTTTTGTCATGGAATATCTTGGTATCTCCATCTATGTTGAGAGTTTTGCTGAATATAGTAGGCTGTGCTGGCGTTTCTGTTCTCTTGGGGTCTCTATTTTATATGCCTAAAATCTTCTAGCTTTCATTGTCTCTGTTGAGAAGTGTGTAATTCTGGTATGTCTGCCTTTATATTACTTGACCTTTTTTCCTTACCACTTTTAATATTCTTTCTTTGTTTTTTACATTTAGTGTTTTGACTATTATGTGAGAGAAGGAATTTCTTTTCTGGTCCAGTCTATTTGGAGTTCTGTAGGCTTCTTTTATATACATGGGCATCCCTTTCTTTAGGTTAGGGGAGTTTTCTTCTATAATTTTGTTGAAGATACTTACCGAGGTAAGTTGGGAATCTTCATTCTCTTCTATACCTATTATCCTTAGGTTTGCTGTTCTCATTTTGTCCTGGATTTCCTGGATGTTTTCAATAAGCAGCTTTTTGCATTTTGCATTTTTTTATGGTTGTGGCAATGTTTTCTCTGGTATCTTCTGCCCCTCAGATTCCTTCTTCTATCTCTTATATTCTGTTGGTGGTGCTTGCATCTATTAACTCCTGATCTCTTTTCTAGGTTTTCAATCTCAAGTTTTGACTCCCTTTGTGGTTTCTTTATCACTTCTATTTCCATTTTTAGATTCCCAAATGCTTCTTTTTCAATTCCTTCACCTATTGTGTTTTCCTGTAATTCCTTAAGGGGCTTACAGGAGGGACAAGCCACTGTCGGAGACAGTATCACACCAAAGATAAGCAAAAGGCTAAAGGCAAGGGCAGGAACCTAAGAACCCAAGCAACATAAACCAGGGCCAGGATGCACCAACACACCGGAAAAGCAAGATGTGGATTTAAAATAACAACTCATGATAATGTTAGAGCACTTAAAGAAGGACACAAATAACTCCCTTAAAGAAATACAGGACAACACAAGTAAACAAGTAGAAGCCCTTAAAAAGGAACCACAAAAATCCATAAAAAAAATTACAGGAAAACACAAACAAGCAAGTGAAGGAACTGAACAAAACCATCCAGGATCTAAAAATGTAAATAGAATCAATAAAGAAATCACAAAGGGACACAATCCTGGAGAAAGAAAACCTAAGAAAGAGATCAGGAGTCGTAGATGCAAGCATCACCAACAGAATACAAGAGACAAAAAGAGAGAATCTCATGGGCAGAAGATAACATAGAAAACATTGACACAATCATCAAAGAAAATGTAAAACACAAAAAGCTCCTTAATGAAAACCTCCGGGAGGACTTCTTCTGAGAGACTTCTCACTGGAGCTGACTCAGATGCAGTGACAAATAGCCAAATAGTGGATGGAGTTTGGGGACTCTTATGGAAGAGCTAGGTGAAGGATGGGGTGCTCAAAGAGGGATAAGAACTCTACAAGAAAAACAACAGAGTCAACTCACCTGGACACTTGGGGCTCTGAAAGACTAACTACTAACCAAAGAGCTGACATGGGCTAAACCTAGGCCCCTCACATATATGTAGCAGTTGTGCAGCTTGGTCTTCATGTGGGTCCTGAACAACTGGAACGGGGGCTGTCATTAAAGCTGTTGCATGCCTGTGGGATATGTTCTTCTACCTGGGCTGCTTTGTCTGGCCTCGGTGGGAGATGCATGTAGGCTTCCAGAGACTTGCTGCACCAGCATGAAAAGAATGTCCAGGTAGGACCTCCACACTCTTAGAAGAGAGGAAGGGGAAGTGGGGAAAGAATTGTGAGAGGGGCAACAAGGAAGGGGAGCACAGATCAAGATATAAAGGAAATAAATAAAAATATACTAAACTAAAAAGAGAGAAGGGGGGCAAAACAACAGACACTGAGGAAATCTAAAGATTTGTTAAGTCTTACTTCAAAGGCCTGTATTCCACAAAGTTGGAAAATGTAAAAGAAAGGAAAATTTTCTCTGTAAATACCACTTAACAAAGTTAAATCAAGATCAGATAAAGATTCTAAATTGTTCTATAATCCCTAAGGAAATAGAAATAATCCCAAAAAGTCTCCTAACCAAAAATAGCCCAGGGCCAGATGGATTTGTTACAGAATCCTACCAGACTCTCAAAGGAGCTCTAATATCAACACTCCTCAAATCATTCCACAAAATAAAAACCTATAGAACATTGCCAAATTCATTTTATTTTAAGTACCCAGATACCTAAAACACACAACAAAGATTCAACAAAGAAAGAGAATTTCAGACCAATTTCTGTCATTAACATTAATGCAAAAAATACTCAATAAATAAAATACTCATAAACCAAATCCAAGAATACATCAAAAGGATCGTCTACCATGATCAAGTAGGCTTCATTGTACCATACCATATAAATAAACTAAAAGAAAAATGCATAATAATCTTATTAGATTCTGAAAAACCCTGTGACAAAAATCCAACCCCTTTTCAGGATAAAAGTCTTGGAATGATCAGGGATATGAGCTTCATCACACAATAAAGGCAATATAAAGCAAACCGTCAGCTAACATCAAATTAAATGGAGGGGAACTTAAAGCAATTTCCCTAATATCAGGGGAAAAAAAAAACAAGGTTGACCTTATCTATCCAATATAATCCTAGAAGTTTTAGCTAAAGCAAGTCAAAGTATCACAATGACATGAAACTTCTATGGCTAGTAAATACTTTCACCAAGTGGCCAGATTCAAAATTAATTTAAAAAATCGGTTGCTCTCCTATAGATTACGGTAAGAATTTTAGTTTCTTTTAAAACATAGAAATGCTATTAAATATGTTGTGGTTTCAATCCCAGATATGGGATATGGGACTGCTTCAGATTGTCCACAAAAGCTAGCTATGATTTTTCTCATGATCTGGCAGATAGTTCACGTTTGGAAGGCTGGATGGGTTGTAAAATTTCCAGGGCCCTGAAAGGCGCAGTAGATGTTGATGCCCCTTCTTCTGTTGCTAGTTGCTCTTTGCTGGGTTTCTGGTTTCTGATTGAAGATATACTGATAGCAAAGATTTTTCCAAGAAATCCCATGCATCTAATCAACAGGGAGTAGTCTAACAATGCCTATGCACCCTTTCGTATATAACCTTCTTTCTCTCTTAACATTTGAGGGTTGTAGGGGATAAGGGTGAAGGGTGATTCAGAAAAATCAAACAAACAAAAATGTAGCTAAAAATATCATTACAATATACAAAAAATGAATGGGTTAAGAAAAAATTGAGGAGTTAATATCATCTTTCACGACATCCACTAATAATATAAAATAACTTAGTGTAACTCTAATCAAGCAAGTGAAAGATAAAAAAAAAGATATCACAAAATGGAAAGATCTTCCAATCTAATGGATAGGTAGAATTGATATAGTAAAAATGACCATCTTTCCAAAAGCAATTTGCAGATTCAATGCAATTATCATTACAATACCAACACAATAACACAATTCTTTACAGATTTTGAAGAACAGTATTCAACTTTATATGGGAAAACAAAAACACCCAAAATAGCTAAAACAATCCTGTACAATAAAAGAACTTCTGAAGGAATCACCATCCCTGATTTCAAGCTGTACTACAGAGCAATAGTAATAAGAAAAACCCTGCATGGTATGGCATGAAAACAAACAGGTGGATCAATGGAATCAAATCAAAGACACAGAAATGAATCCACGTATCTATAAAGCCTTAATTTTTGACAAAGAGGCAAAAATCATATAATGGAAAAAAGAAAGCTTTTTCAGCAAATAGTGCTGGTCCAATTGGATGCCTGCATGTAGAAGAAAGCAAATAGCTATTGCCCTGCACAAAACTCTAGTCCAAGAGGATCAAAGACCTCAACATAAAACCAGATACACTAAACCTGATAGAAGAGAATTTGGAGGATATCCTTGAACTCAATAGTACAGGAGAAATCTTTCTGAACAAAACACTAGTAGTTCAGGTACTAAGATCAACAATTACTAACTAGGACCTCATGAAACTGAAAGCTCCTGTAAGGCAAAAGACACCATTGATAGGACAAGGCTTCAAGCCTACAGAATGAGAAAATGCAACCCTGCATCTGACATAGGACTGATATTAAAATATATGAAAACTCAAGAAGTTAAACACCAACAACCCAAATAACTAAATTAAAATTGGAGTACAGAGCTAAGCAGAGAATTCTCAATAAAGGAATCTCTAATGGCCAAGCAGCACTTAAAGAAATGCTCAACATTCTTCGCCATCAAGAAAATGCAAATCAACAAGACTCTAAAAGTCCATCGTACACTTGTCAAAATTACTAAGATCAAAAATTCATGCAACAGCACATGCTGTTAAGAATGTGGAGCAAGGGAAACACTCCTCCATTGCTGGTGGGAATGTGAACTTGTATAATCACTTTTGAAATTAATATAGCAGTTTTTCAGAAAACTGGGAATAGATCTACTTCAAGAGCCAGCTATACCACTACTAGGCATACACTCAAAAGATATTCCCACACCACAAAGACTGTTGCTCAACTATATTAATAGCAGTTTTATTCATAATAGCCAGAAACTGAAAACCACCTAGGTATTTCTCAACCAAAGAATGGATGAAAATTATTTCATACATTTACACAGTGGAGTATTATTCAACTATTAAAAATATAACATCATGAAATCTGCAGGCAAATGGAGCAAACTAGCAAAACATATCCTAAGTGAGGTAACCCAGACCTAAAAAGACAAACATGGACATACTCAGTTATCAAGTACCCATAGAGTATATGATAGACTTGCTTCAATCCACAGACCCAAAGAAGCTAAGTAACAAGGAGAACTCAGGGGCCAGGGTAGGGGTGAATCTCTAGAATAGATATCATTGGTGAATTGGAGGAGGAGACTAGAGTAGCAAAAGAATCAAGTGGGGGTAGAACAGAGGAAGAGAGTGCTGAGAGAGACAACTGGAATCAAGGCAGAGGGGAGGTCATATCTGGGATAAGCTAGAAACCTAGGGCAGTGCAAACTCTAAGGAATCTTAGACCTAACACTCTAAGGAATAGTAACACTAGCTAAGGTTCCTAGAGATATGGAACCTGAGCTGGACATTTCTTGTAAGCAGGCAACTCTTCCAATAGAGGGATTGGGACAGCAACACAGGCACAAAAACCCTTGACCTACAATTAGTCCTGTCAAAAAAATGTGCTGGGAAAGGAGCCTGGCATAACTGATATTAGAGAGTCTTCACTCAGCCACTGGTGGAAACGGATGCAAAGACTACAGCCAAATATTAGATGGAACTTGGAGAATACTGTGGAAAAGGGGAAGGTAGGATTGTAGAAACCAGAAGATTCAAGGACACCACAAGAAAAGCTACAGGATCAACTAACCTGGGCCCATAGGGGTTCCCAGAAACTGAACCAATAACCAACAAGCATGCATGGAACTGACCTAGGCCCTTTGCACATATTTTATAGTTGTGTCCTTGGTCTTCATGTGGAACTCTGAACATTGGGAGTAGGAGGTCTCTAACTCTGTTGTCTGCTTTTGGGACAATTTGAGTAGGGAGCATTATATGTTGGTTGAAATATATGCATTAAAATGCTTCTCTGCTAATAAGTGTGATAGTTATGGGCTTATTTTTCCTTCTATTAATCTTAACAGAGACAAGGATGTATAGAGTATGAGACTAATGTCATTAATTTTCTAGTATCTCAACAATGGGAATGGCCTTTAATGACTTGAATATGCCCGTTCTTTTTCTTTTCTTTTAATAAGTCCAATAATATTCTAACTTCAGAAATGGACTTTTGTCCTGATGGTTCAATAGCCCTAAATAAAATCTGAAAGAGGAGTTTTTCTATTCCACATATAAAAAAGTATTGATGGATTTATAGCACAATGTGTTTAATAATAATTGATGTGGTTCCTTAAATGTGTGGACACTGAACATTCAATAGCACACGAAATTATTTCTGGACAATACTATTAAAAATAACAGTTATGCTATTATATTCCAGATTTGCATATATTCTGTGATTTCAAAAATTTGGAATAAAAAATATTGATCAACAAGTTACTTTTTTATCTTGAAAAACTAGGGTACAAAATGGTACTCTAAATATCACTGTGACCTCTACTGTTTTAGATATGGCTTTTACCAGATCATTTTCTGGCAATGGCTTTAACAAGATAATAATTTTACAATCTCAGAAACATGGGGAAAACTCATGTTTTATTCCCATTGTTCCATATGTAATCCCTAGAAAATTTTAGATTTTCAGTAGCTATCAATACCTTAAGAAATGTTCTCATTAGACCTTAAAACGAGGTCTAGGAGATGAGGTGTCTGTCACATGACCTTAAAGGGAGGTTTGACTCATCCTATGGTATAAAATATCATTTCCAAATAAATTAAATGAAATGGTATTTCTCAAGATGTTTGTTCATATTTTAATTGAGAATATGAAAGTACAAAGTAAAATGGCCTCAATCATTTTAATTGAGTGTCAAAAAATAATGAAAAACTATATAGAGCCCATGTGCCTCTTAGTGTGCAAATTATCTCCTTCCCGCTCTCATTCCTCCTAACACGCCTTCATCTCCACAACTACAGACAGAGCTCAAGGTCCCTAAACCCAGAACTAGCAGAGAAAAGGATAAGAGAATGATTGAATTCCTCAACTAGACATTCTGGAACAAAGCTGGTTGTGGACCAAAAGCCTTAGAACAGGCTTTTTGGTGTGGAGATGTCTGATGGGGAGGGGAGAAAGGGGAAAAGAAAAAGATAACTTACTCAGCATAGCCTGCATTCTCTGGTCCAGTCAAGTAGCACACGTACCAGTTTTACTAGCCCTAGTCTCACAGCTCATGCATGCACTGGCCTAATCTGAGGCTGCCCACATTCTCACATCAGACACACACAACTAAAGAAAGGACTTGACATACTTAGGTAACATTTCAAAAATGAAACCCCCAATCCGGCGCGCCTCACGTTGAACCTACTAGTCCCATACAAATGTTATCTAATGAGAATTACATAGGTGAACCTCAAGGCATACAATTCAAAAGAACAGTCATATAACATATCAAAGAATCCAGTAGGTAAAAGAAGACAGAAAAAATACTTCTCTGTACTTCATAGCATAAGAATAAATAAAATTCAAGCACAGTAGATTATAAGAAACAATAAAAAGTCAGAATTCAATAAAAATGAAAACAATACTAAAAGAAATCAGTCAATATATCTTTGAGAAGATAAGCAAGATTGGTGGATCCTTTGCCTAGTTAACTGAAAGAAGAAAAGAGTATCCAATTATTAAAAATAGGAATGAACAAGGAAATATTACAAGAAACATCAAAGATGTTCAGAAAATTATAAGAAAATTGTGAGAGCCAGCCCCAACTCATATTTTTTTCATAATCCCTAAAGTAAAGACAAAGAGAACTTCAGTTGTCTGTCCTTGTCCAGGAGTGAATTTGACAAGGCTGGTGTAGGGGTTGAGCCAGTACCGTAGAGCAGTAAAGTTTGTAGATTCTGGGGACCAGAGTCCTTACCACTGTGCTGTTGTCATTAGTCTGTTAGCAGCAGTGTCTGAGGTGACCCAAGTTCTCATTGCCAGCATTGTTTGCCTTAGCTCTTGGCTGACACTCGCCCCCTTCCCCTGCAAATGGTTTATTAAATGATGTACTTCTTAATGAATTTGCTTAACATAAGTCATCAGCTTGTGTAAGACCTCCTGGTCTGGGCAATTGCTTTTGTCTTCTTTATCATTTTTTCTATTGCTCATTCCTGCTCTCCCACTCAATACCTCACCATTTGGTAGGCTTGTACATGTTGGTTTGGGACTGAGAATACTTTTTAAAACCTATTTTTTATTAAGTTGGAGTAAGGGGAATCATGAAGTTGACCTAGCCTAGCTGCCTTAAGAAGCAAGTGTCATAGGTTTTTCAGGTTAGAGTGCATTATTCCTGGGGTACTGTATGCCTGCCTTTCAGTTCCTGAAAACTGGGCGCTCCCTCAGGCATGCAGGGCATTTTGTGTTTCTCTGCATGTTCCCTTAGAAGTCAAATAAGCATGGGAGATTAACAGAGAAATTGGTCTTAGACATTAATCTTGTATACCCTGTTTAGCTTGCAAACATCATTGTATCCTGGCAACTACACTTGTAATGATCCTTGCAATCGTCACTATATTCTCTTTCTGATAAGGCTCTAAGAGGTTTGATTTCCCTTAATAAAATTGTCGTATTCTCAGTCTTGCTTTGGCCCTTCAACCCTGGCTTGGTTTAATATTTTTTGTTGGCCATATCAGGTAACTTTGGCCCAGAACATAGGATGGGTGAATAAATGAATTTCTTGATTTATCCAAATTATGAAAGCTAAACCAAGAAGATATCAACAACCTAAGGAGACCCATAGAAAATAAGAAGATGGAAAGAGTATTTAAAAACCTTGTAAAAGAGCAAAACAAGTAAAAAAGCTTTTTTTCAGGGCCAGATGAAGTCACAGCAGAATTTCATCAGACTTTTAAAGATCTACAGTCAATCCTTAAAATATCCAGAAGAGAAAAACGAACAGTTCCTTATGAAGGTTTGAAGCTTCCTGAGCTCTCTCCTATCCACATTAGCATGTGTGTTGGTATCATGCTTGCGCTGAGCTCTTGTCTAGGCAAACATGTGGGTTAAACTTTAGGGTGTGACTTCTTCCATTCCTAGGTTACGCACTCTCAGAAGTAAGTGCTTGCTAACATGGCACTTAAAATCTGCCAATATCCTCTCCTGCAGCGATGCCTGAGTTTAAGGAGTTGTGCTGCAGATGTATCAGTGGGAAGTTGGAATTGGGCTCTACAGCTGCACTTTGATGGTCTGTGCTGTTCTGAAATGGTCCCTATTTGGGAAGTTTCCCTGATGAGTTGTGAAAACTATATCCATCTGTGAGTACAATGACAAATGTTTGTGGACTTTTGTTTGGGTCTCTTTTACAATTATTTAGTAAATAATGGTCTGTAGATTCTCCTCCAGTAACAATTACTTCACTAGCATGAATTAGGTAGCTAGGTTTCCAAAACCAGACATAGTAGTGACAAATAATGAATGTCTAGTTAGATAACTAGTCTTAATGGAAACACACGTAGACATATCTGTTGTAACTTCTTTGTTCAATTTATGATTTGAATATATGATTGAACTTGTCATGAGATTTTGGAATACCATATGGTCTAGTCTTCTGAAAAGGTACAAAAAACTAGGAACAATGACATTAAGGAGGCAGAAAGCAAGTAGAGGAGAAACATTATAGAGATGAGTGGAGCAGATGAGGAGAGATAAAGAAGAAAAGAGCAGAATTAGGGATGCACAGGGAGACAGAGGACATGCAGAGTAGAAACAAAATAGAAAGTTTGAAGGTAGCAGAACTTAACAGACTATAATAGAGCATGAGAGGAAGATGAAGAGAGACAAAGAAGGAGCTGCCCAGAGAGCAGAAAGAGCAGGCAGGCAGGCTTATGCCTAACATGAACCAGGTCCTTTCCTAGCAGCGAGTTTCTCCTCACTGACAAGGACTTGGATTTCTTTTCCTGAGCAATAAAGGTTGGAGCTTATATTTTATCCAGAATGAGTGAGTTCTTTTTGTGCTGGTACTTGCTCAATGAAACCTGCTTGTACAGTCTTTTCCGATAGATAGATAGATAGATAGATAGATAGATAGATAGATAGATAGATAGATAGATAGATAGACAGAGATAGAGAGATATAAATATATATCATATACATAAATGTCATATATAAGTATAGGTATATATTCGTAAGTGTGTAAGTTGATGAGACAGATTGTTAGTCCCAATAAATATGTGACAATCAATGTGCATGTATGCATGTGTGCATGTATGCATGTGTGTTTATATATATTTGCTTGTGTAAAAGTTTTTACTTTTGAGAGTATGATGTTTTCTCATTCAATAAAAGCTAATTGCTTAGAGCCTCCTTTTCCAGTGAGAAATGAGGATTCCCGGGCAAGAGAAAGGAGCCCTAACAAAGAACTGCTTACTTAATACTCCCCAAAGTGTTCAACAATAGGGCGTTAACTCACCAGGGACTTACAGCTTCTGGTCTCAGCGTAACAAAGAGTCTTGACAGGTAAACATTATTATATTAAGCAACTTATAGTCTGGCACCAACAAGCCTTGCTCCCTCCAACATTCTTCTTTCATGAATATTTTATATATTTACATTTCAAATGTTAATCCCCACCACTGCTCCCATACCTGCTTCTGTGAGAATGCTCCCACTCCCACCTACCCACTCCAACCTCAATGCACTGTCATTACCCTACATTGGAGAAATGAGCCTTCACAGGACCAAGAGCCTCTCCTCCTATTGATGCTGGACAAAGCCATCCTCTGCTACATGCATGCTCTGGAGTCATGGGTCCCTCCATGTGTACTCATTAGTTGGTGGTTTAGTCCCTGGGAGCTCTGGTGGGGTCTGATTAGTTGATACTGTTGTTCTTCTTATGGGCTTGCAAACCCCTTCAGCTCTGTCAGTTTTTTGTCTAACCACTACATTGGGATCCCCTAATTCAGTGGTTACCTGCAAGCATCCTCATCTGTATCAATAGGGCTCTGGCAGAGCCTCTCGGGTGACATCCATATCAGGCTCCTGTCAGCAAGCACTTCTTGGCATTAGCAATAGTGACTAGGTTTGATGACTGCATATAGGATGTATCCTCACATGGGGCAGTCTCTGGATAACCTTTCCTTCAGTCCCTGCTCCACTCTTTGTCCCTGTATTTCCTTCCATGGGTATTTTGTTCTGCCTTCTAAGAAAGAATGAAGCATCCACATTTTGGTCTTGCTTCTTCTTGAGTTTCATATGATGTGTGAATTTTTCTTAGGTATTCCAAGCTTTGGCACTAATAACCACTTATCAGTGGGTGCCTAACATGTATGTTCTTGTTTGACTGGGTTACCTTAGGCTGATATTTTCTCGTTCCATCCATTTGACTAAGAATTTCATGTACACATTGTTTTTAATAGGTGAGTACTACTGCACTGTGTAAATGTACATTTTCTGTATCCATTGCTCTGTTGAAGGACATCTGATTATTTCCAGCTTTTGATTATTATAAATATGGATTTTATGAACATAGTGGAGCATGTATCCTTGTTATATTTTTGGAGCATCTATTAGGTATATGAGCAGGAGTACTATAGCAGGGTCCTCAGGTAGTACTATGTCCAATTTTTTTGAGGAACCTCCAGACTGATTTCCAGAGTGCTTGTACCAGCTTGCAATCCCACCAACAATGGAGGAGTGTTCTTTCTCCACATCCTCACCAGTATCTGTTGTCACCTGAGTTTTTGATCTTAGCCATTCTGACTGGAGTGACATGGTATCTCAGGTTTGCTTTGATTTGCATTTCCCCAATGACTAGGGATGTTGAACATTTCTTTAGGTGCTTCTCAGCCATTTGGTATTCCTAAGTTGAGAATTCTTTTGTTAGCTGTGTACCCCATTTTAATAGGATTATTTGATTCTTTGGATTCTAACGTCTTGAGTTCTTTGTATATATTAGATATTAGCCCTCTATCAGATGTAGCATTGATAAAGAACTTTTTCCAATATCTTGGTTGAATTTTGTCCTATTAAAAATATACTTTCCCTTACAGAAGCTTTGCAATTTTATGAGGTCCCATTTGTCAATTCTTGATTTTAGAGCATGAGCCATTGATGTTCTGTTCAGGAAATTTTCCCCTGTGCCTATGTGTTTGAGGTTCTTCCCCACTTTCTCTTCTATTTCTTTCAGTGTATCTGGTTTTATCTGGAAATTATTGGTCTTACTTGGACTTGAGCTTTGTATAAGGAGATAAAAATGGGTCAATTTGTATTCTTCTACATGCTGACCTCCAGTTCAGGCAGCACCATTTGCTGAAAATTGTCTCTTTTTTCCCTCCACTGGATGGTTTTAGCTCCTTTGTCAAAGATTAAGTGACCATTGTTTTGAGGGTTCATTTCTGGGTCTTCAATAGTATTCCATTGATCTACCTGCCTATCTCTGTACCAAAATCATGCAGCTTTTATCATGATTGCTCTATAAGACAGAAGTTCTATTATTGTTGAGAATAGTTACTGCTATCCTGGTATTTTATTGTTGTTGTTTTGTTTTGGATTTTTTGTTTTGTTTTGTTTTGTTTGCTTTTCCAAATAAATTTGCAAATTGGACTTTCTAATTGTATGAAGAACTGAGTTGGAATTTTGATGGGAATTGTATTGAATCTGTAGATTACTATCAGCAAAATAGCCAATTTTACTATGTCATCCTTGCCAATCCATGAGTCTGGGAAATCATTCCATTTTCCGAGATTTTTTGAGTTCTTTCTTCAGAGACTTGAAGTTCTTGTCATACTGATCTTTCGCTTTATTGGTGAGAGTCACACCAAGGTATTTTATATTATTTGTGGCTATTGTGAAGGGTGTCATTTCCCTAATTTCTTTCTCAGCCTCTTTATCCATTGAGTAGAGGAAGGCTGCTAATTTGTTTGAGTTAATTTTATATCCGGCTGCTTTGCTGAAGTTGTATATGAGGTTTAAGAGTTCTCTGGTGGAATTTTGGGGGGTCTCTGAAACATACTACCAAATCATCTGCAAATAATGACTTTTCATTTCTTCCTTTCCAATTTATATCCCCTTGATCACATTTTGTTGTCTAATTACTCTGGCTAGGACTTCACATAATATATTGACTAAGTAGAAAAAGAGTGGGCAGTCTTGTCTAGTCCCTGATTTTAGTGGAATTGCTTCAAGTTTCTATCCATTTAGTTTGATGTTAGATACTGGTTTGCTGTATATTGCTTTTACTCTGTTTAGGATTAAGCTTTGAATCCATGATCTTTCCAAGACCTTTGATATGAATGTTTTTTATGGTATCCTCTATCCCTTAGATTCTCTCTTCAACCTCTTGTATTCTGTTGGTAATGCTTGAGTCTATAACTCCTGATTTCTTTCCTAGGTTTTCTATCTGCATGGTTGTCTCACTTTGCGATATGTTTATTTTTTCTATTTCCATTTTTAGATCCTGAATGGTTTTGTTCAATTCCTTCACCTGTTTGGACCTGTTTGGTTGTGTTTTCCTATAATTCTTTAAGGGATTTTGGTGTATCCTCTGTAAATGCTTCCACTTGTTTATTTGTGTTGCCCTGTATTTCTTTAAGGGAATTATTTATCTTTCATAAAGTCCTCCATCATCATCATGAGATGTGATTTTAAATTCAAATGTTGCTTTTCCAGTGTATTGGGATAGCCAGTATTTGCTGTGGTGGGAGAACTGGATCTGATAATGCAAAGTAGTCTTGGTTTCTGTGGCTTAGATTCTTGCGTTTTCCTCTTGCCATGTGGTTATCTCTGATGTCTTGCTGTCTCTGACTGTAGTTTGTTCATCCTACAGGTCTGTGAGCCCATGAGCATGTGATCTTAGTAGTGAGAGTGCTCCTGGGAGACCAGCTCTCTCTGCGATGATTCAGGTCTGGAGGGATGTGGGACAACCCCAACTTTGGGTGCAGTCCTGTCCTAGGCTGCCCTGTGGCTGCTGTGGCCAGATTGCTCCTCCAGCTACCTTCTAGAGAGGGCCCAGCCTGGAACTTAGCTCCTGGCAAGATCCCAGAAGTTTTATCAAAAACTTCTAGAAAGTTTAAGCTGAAGGGGTGAGATCCCAGCCATTGATTTTCTTATTCTACAGTAAAGAGTGGCTTAACCTAAATGTTACATTTGTGCAAAAGATGAGTTGTTCTATATTAAACTAGTTTTAAATAATTTCCCTTAATGATGTCTTTGACCTGAGCACTGGGGTGGCTGAGGCAGGCAGACCTCTGTGGCCTTTTATTTTATTTGGGAAGAGAATTTGTGAAGTATCTCTAAGTAGTTTATGCATTAATTGAAAGTCCTGACACTTCCGGTGTTTGGCCAGACTCCCGGACCAGCGGAGGATCCCTGCCTTCAGCAGCTCTCTGCTCCCAGGCCCCCTGGAGGGGAGTTCTTGCCGCCTGGTCGGGCGGGCTCTCCTGAGGCAGTAGAGCAGAGGAGACCACCAACGCTGCCCACCCCTGCCCACATCCCTGGCCCAGGAGGAAACTGTATCGGCCTCTGGGCACCCGTGAGGGAGGGCCCAGGAGCAGCAGATCCACTGCCTGAGACACCGCACCTGAAGGGACCGACCCGATAAACAGTTCTCTGCACCCAAATCCCGTGGGAGGGAGAGCTAAACCTTCAGAGAGGCGGACACGCCTGGGAAACCAGAAGAGACTGCACGCTGCACACAGTACTGACCCCAGAGGAAAACAAAAGCTATCTGGAACCCTGGTGCACGGAACCTCCCGGAAGGGGCAGCGCAGATCTTCCTGGCTGCTGAGGCCGTGGAGAGCTCATAGGCAACACCCCGAGAGCAAACCTGAGCCTGGGGACCACAGGTAAGACAAACTTTTCTGCTACAAACGACTTGCCTGGTGAACTCAAGACACAGGCTCACAGGAACAGCTGAAGACCTGTAGAGAAAGAAAAACTACGCACCAAAACAGAACACTCTGTCCCCATAACTGGCTGAAAGAAAACAGGAAAACAGGTCTATAGCACTCCTGAAACACAGGCTTATAAGACAGTCTAGCCACTGTCAGAAATAGCAGAACAAAGTAACACTAGAGATAATCTGATGGCGAGAGGCAAGCGCAGGAACCCAAGCAACAGAAACCAAGACTACATGGCATCATCGGAGCCCAATTCTCCCACCAAAGCAAACACAGAATATCCAAACACACCAGAAAAGCAAGATCTAGTCTCAAAATCATATTTGATCATGATGTTGGAGGACTTCAAGAAAGACATGAAGAACTCCCTTAGAGAAACACAGGAAAACATAAACAAACAAGTAGAAGCCTACAGAGAGGAATCGCAAAAATTCCTAAAAGAATTCCAGGAAAACATAAATAAACAAGTAGAAGCCCATAGAGAGGAGTCACAAAAATCCCTGAAAGAATTCCAGGAAAACACAATCAAACAGTTGAAGGAATTAAAAATGGAAATAGAAGCAATCAAGAAAGAACACATGGAAACAACCCTGGATATAGAAAACCAAAAGAAGAGACAAGGAGCTGTAGATACAAGCATCACCAACAGAATACAAGAGATGGAAGAGAATCTCAGGAGCAGAAGATTCCATAGAAATCATTGACTCAACTGTCAAAGATAATGTAAAGCAGAAAAGCTACTGGTCCAAAACATACAGGAAATCCAGGACTCAATGAGAAGATCAAACCTAAGGATAATAGGTATAGAAGAGAGTGAAGACTCCCAGCTCAAAGGACCAGTAAATATCTTCAACAAAATCATAGAAGAAAACTTCCCTAACCTAAAAAAGAGATACCCATAGGCATACAAGAAGCCTACAGAACTCCAAATAGATTGGACCAGAAAAGAAACACCTCCCCGGCACATAATAGTCAAAACACCAAACGTACAAAATAAAGAAAGAATATTAAAAGCAGTAGGGAAAAAGGTCAAGTAACATATAAAGGCAGACCTATCAGAATCACACCAGACTTTTCGCCAGAAACTATGAAGGCCAGAAGATCCTGGACTGATGTCATACAGACCCTAAGAGAACACAAATGCCAGCCCAGGTTACTGTATCCTGCAAAACTCTCAATCAACATAGATGGAGAAAACCAAGATATTCCATGACAAAACCAAATTTACACAATATCTTTCTACAAATCCAGCACTACAAAGGATAATAAATGGTAAAGCCCAACATAAGGAGGCAAGCTATACCCTAGAAGAAGCAAGAAACTAATCGTCTTGGCAACAAAACAAAGAGAAGAAAAGCACACAAACATAACCTCACATCCAAATATGAATACAACAGGAAGCAATAATCACTATTCCTTAATATCTCTCAACATCAATGGCCTCAACTCCCCAATAAAAAGACATAGATTAACAAACTGGATACGCAACGAGGACCCTGCATTCTGCTGCCTACAGGAAACACACCTCAGTGACAAAGACAGACACTACCTCAGAGTGAAAGGCTGGGAAACAACTTTCCAAGCAAATGGTCGGAAGAAGCAAGCTGGAGTAGCCATTCTAATATCAAATAAAGTCAATTTTCAACTAAAAGTCATCAAAAAAGATAAGGAAGGACACTTCATATTCATCAAAGGAAAAATCCACCAAGATGAACTCTCAATCCTAAATATCTATGCCCCAAATACAAGGGCACCTACATACGTAAAAGAAACCTTGCTAAAGCTCAAAACACACATTACACCTCACACAATAATAGTAGGAGATTTCAACACCCCACTCTCATCAATGGACAGATCATGGAAACAGAAATTAAACAGAGACGTAGACAGACTAAGAGAAGTCATGAGCCAAATGGACTTAACAGATATTTATAGAACATTCTATCCTAAAGCAAAAGGATATACCTTCTTCTCAGCTCCTCATGGTATTTTCTCCCAAAATTGACCATATAATTGGTCAAAATGGGCCCCAACAGGTACAGAAAGATAGAAATAATCCCATGCGTGCTATCAGACCACCACGGCCTAGAACTGGTCTTCAATAACAATAAGGGAAGAATGCCCACATATACGTGGAAATTGAACAATGCTCTACTCAATGATAACCTGGTCAAGGAAGAAATAAAGAAAGAAATTAAAAACTTTTTAGAATTTAATGAAAATGAAGATACAACATACCCAAACTTATGGGACACAATGAAAGCTGTGCTAAGAGGAAAACTCATAGCGCTGAGTGCCTGCAGAAAGAAACAGGAAAGAGCATATGTCAGCAGCTTGACAGCACACCTAAAAGCTCTAGAACAAAAAGAAGCAAATACACCCAGGAGGAGTAGAAGGCAGGAAATAATCAAACTCAGAGCTGAAATCAACCAAGTAGAAACAAAAAGGACCATAGAAAGAATCAACAGAACCAAAAGTTGGTTCTTTGAGAAAATCAACAAGATAGATAAACCCTTAGCCAGATTAACGAGAGGACACAGAGAGTGTGTCCAAATTAACAAAATCAGAAATGAAAAGGGAGACATAACTACAGATTCAGAGGAAATTCAAAAAATCATCAGATCTTACTATAAAAGCCTGTATTCAACAAAACTTGAAAATCTGCAGGAAATGGACAATTTCCTAGACAGATACCAGGTACCGAAGTTAAATCAGGAACAGATAAACCAGTTAAACAACCCCATAACTCCTAAGGAAATAGAAGAAGTCATTAAAGGTCTCCCAACCAAAAAGAGCCCAGGTCCAGACGGGTTTAGTCCAGAATTCTATCAGACCTTCATAGAAGACCTCATACCAATATTATCCAAACTATTCCACAAAATTGAAACATATGGAGCACTACCGAATTCCTTCTATGAAGCCACAATTACTCTTATACCTAAACCACACAAAGACCCAACAAAGAGAGAGAACTTCAGACCAATTTCCTTATGAATATCGATGCAAAAATACTCAATAAAATTCTGGCAAACCGAATCCAAGAGCACATCAAAACAATCATTCACCATGATCAAGTAGGCTTCATCCCAGGCATGCAGGGATGGTTTAATATACGGAAAACCATCAACGTGATCCATTATATAAACAAACTGAAAGAACAAAACCACATGATCATTTCATTAGATGCTGAGAAAGCATTTGACAAAATTCAACACCCCTTCATGATAAAAGTCCTGGAAAGAATAGGAATTCAAGGCCCATACCTAAACATAGTAAAAGCTATATACAGCAAACCAGTTGCTAACATTAAACTAAATGGAGAGAAACTTGAAGCAATCCCACTAAAATCAGGGACTAGACAAGGCTGCCCACTCTCCCCTACTTATTCAATATAGTTCTTGAAGTTCTAGCCAGAGCAATCAGACAACAAAAAGGAGGTCAAGGATACAGATCGAAAAGAAGAAGTCAAAATATCACTATTTGCAGATGATATGATAGTATATTTAAGGATCCCAAAAGTTCCACCAGAGAACTACTAAAGCTGATAGACAACTTCAGCAAAGTAGCTGGGTATAAAATTAACTCAAATAAATCAGTAGCCTTCCTCTACACAAAAGAGAAACAGGCCGAGAAAGAAATTAGGGAAATGACACCCTTCATAATAGATCCAAATAATTTAAAGTACCTCGGTGACTTAACCAAGCAAGGAAAGATCTGTACAATAGGAACTTCAAGACTCTGAAGAAAGAAATTGAAGAAGACCTCAGAAGATGGAAAGATCTCCCATGCTCATGGATTGGCAGGATTAATATAGTAAAATGGCCATTCTACCAAAAGCGATCTACAGATTCAATGCAATCCCCATCAAAATACCAATCCAATTCTTCAAAGAGTTAGACAGAACAATCTGCAAATTCATCTGGAATAACAAAAAACCCAGGATAGCTAAAACTATCCTCAACAATAAAAGGACTTCAGGGGGAATCACTATCCCAGATCTCAAGCAGTATTACAGAGCAATAGTGATAAAAACTGCATGGTATTGGTACAGAGACAGACAGATAGACCAATGGAACCGAATTGAAGACCCAGAAATGAACCCACACACCTATGGGCACTTGATTTTTGACAAAGGAGCCAAAACCATCCAATGGAAAAAAGATAGCATTTTCAGCAAATGGTGCTGGTTCAACTGGAGGTCAACATGTAGAAGAATGCAGATCGATCCATGCTTATCACCCTGTACAAAGCTTAAGTCCAAGTGGATCAAGGACCTCCACATCAAACCAGATACACTCAAACTAATAGAAGAAAAACTAGGGAAGCATTTGGAACACATGGGCACTGGAAAAAATTTCCTGAACAAAACACCCATGGCTTATGCTCTAAGATCAAGAATCGACAAATGGGATCTCATAAAACTGCAAAGCTTCTGTAAGGCAAAGGACACTGTGGTTAGGACAAAACGGCAACCAACACATTGGGAAAAGATCTTTACCAATCCTACAACAGATAGAGGGCTTATATCCAAAATATACAAAAAACTCAAGAAGTTAGACAGCAGGGAGACAAATAACCCCATTAAAAAATGGGGTTCAGAGCTAAACAGAGAATTCACAGCTGAGGAATGCCGAATGGCTGAGAAACACCTAAAGAAATGTTCAACATCGTTAGTCATAAGGGAAATGCAAATCAAAACAACCCTGAGATTTCACCTCACACCAGTGAGAATGGCTAAGATCAAAAACTCAGGTGACAGCAAATGCTGGCGAGGATGTGGAGAAAGGGGAACACTCCATTGTTGGTGGGGTTGCAAACTGCTACAACCATTCTGGAAATCAGTCTGGAGGTTCCTCAGAAAATTGGACATTGAACTGCCTGAGGATCCAGCTATACCTCTCTTGGGCATATACCCAAAAGATGCCCCAACATATAAAAAAGACACGTGCTCCACTATGTTCATCGCAGCCTTATTCATAATAGCCAGAAGCTGGAAAGAACCCAGATGCCCTTCAACAGAGGAATGGATACAGAAAATGTGGTACATCTACACAATGGAATATTACTCAGCTATCAAAAACAATGACTTTATGAAATTCGTAGGCAAATGGTTGGAACTGGAAACTATCATCCTGAGTGAGCTAACCCAATCACAGAAAGACATACATGGTATGTACTCATTGATAAGTGGCTATTAGCCCAAATGCTTGAATTACCCTAGATGCCTAGAACAAATGAAACTCAAGACGGATGATCAAAATGTGAATGCAGATCGCTCCTGAGAGACACAGCCAGAATACAGCAAATACAGAGGCATATGCCAGCAGGAAACCACTGAACTGAGAACAGGACCCCTGTTGAAGGAATCAGAGAAAGAACTGGAAGAGCTTGAAGGAGCTCAAGACCCCATATGTACAGCAATGCCAACCAACCAGAGCTTCCAGGGACTAAGCCACTACCCAAAGACTATACATGGACTGACCCTGGACTCTGACCTCGTAGGTTGCAATGAATATCCTAGTAAGAGCACCAGTGGAAGGGGAAGCCCTGGGTCCTGCTAAGACTGAACCCCTAGTGAACTAGACTGTTGGGGAGAGGGCAGCAATGGGGGGAGGGTTGGGAGGGGAACACCCATAAGGAAGGGGAGGGGGGAGGGGGATGTTTGCCCGGAAACCGGGAAAGGGAATAACACTCGAAATGTATATAAGAAATACTCAAGTTAATAATAAAAAAAAAAAAAAAAAAAAAAAAAAAAAATTTAGAGTTTTGTAGAGAAGGGTCAGAGAGATAAGAGGGAGGTAAGAGTGGGTAGAAAGAGTAATCAGAACATGTTATATTCATATTT
Organism: Rattus rattus; assembly: GCF_011064425.1. Lineage (NCBI taxonomy): Eukaryota > Metazoa > Chordata > Mammalia > Rodentia > Muridae > Rattus > Rattus rattus. The sequence continues at coordinate 21,745,814 of NC_046161.1, read as the reverse complement.
GAAGTTGTCAAAGGACATTTAATAAATGATTAATAATTAAAAAAAAAAAAAGAAAGTCCTAAAAGGTAACTATTGATAGTATGTGTTGGTGGAAAAGGACCCCCATCCCCTTGAGTTCTGAAGGGAATAATTTTTAAATACTTCAATAAATGTTTGCTTATACAGCTAAATATTAAATTTAGCAATTTTAACATTGCTGTTGTCTTTGAAATAAACTTATAGGATGTTCTGGTAAGAAAATTGAATTGTTATTCACTGCTAGTGATAGTGATTATACTATGGAAGTTAGTGCAGAGTGTCTTCAAATATCCAAAATTATGTAAATCGTATGACCCATCTGTACAATTTCTGGGTATTCAGCCAGAGAACTCAACGTAAATACATCATGTCAGCACATCAAGACTTACTGCTATGGGGACTAGAGAGATGGCTCAGCAGTTAAGAGCACTGACTGTTCTTCCAGAGGTCCTTGAGTTCAATTCCCAGCAACCACATGGTGGCTCACAACCATCTGTATTAAGATCTGATGTCCTCTTCTGGTGTGTCTGAAGACAGCTACAGTGTACTTACATATAATAAATAAGTAAATCTTTAAAAAAAAGACTTACTGCTAGCATTATGCATTCTAGTAATTGTTAAGTAATGGAATAAAGTGTATTATATATACATAATATAATTTATTCAGCATAAAGAACAAAATTTAATGCAATTGGAAACAATCGTATTACACATTTGGGGGCAGTCTTAGAAAAATCATGAATTTTTTATTATGTATTTATGGAAGTTTTGTGTTAGAGCTGTTCCTTTTTAAATTTTATCATATTTTAAATTTTATTCATATTTTCCCTTCTCTCTTTTTACCCTATAGGTCCTGTGTTTATATATTGTTTTCTAGTTGAGTGTTTTTCTGGGATTCCTATACATCTATATCTATATTGTATGTCTTTTCTTGGGCACTTTTCCTTCTGTTTGCTTTGTCCAATTGCAACTAGTGAATTAATTATTTCATCTTATTTTTCTCTCTTAGAAGCATGTTTGTTTTCTAATGAGAGGCAGAAAAGAGGTATATCCAGGTGGGATGGGAGGTAAGGGAAATCATAATCAGGATATGTATGTGAGTAAAAATCAATTTTCAATAACAGAAAAAACAAAACACAAAAATACTCTAAGAATGTTTGAAAGAGCCAGAGGGAATTATATTAATTTTGTATTTCTCATATATTATACATATATGTATAATACTATATGTGTGCATTGTAAAGTTGTATATATATATAATACTATAATATATGTATATGTATACATACATATGTATAATACTATCTCTTTGGGTATATATGTATATATCCTACATGTTTATATGTTTGTATGCATGATAAATAGATGATAAACAGAGAGATAGACAGAAAGACAAACATATAGAATTATATTGAATGAAGTAATTCAGCTTGAGGTGGTACTGGTTCCAGGAACTATAGACTAAGAGAATCACTAGCACCAATCGTAAGAAACTTACTTTCAAGTTCTTGGTCATGGCAGTCAAAGAGACTCCCCAAATTGTAGAGCCTACTATTATTGCCCTTGATTGCCTTCAAGAAGTTTTAGGTAAGTCCCTGGTACTAAAGACATCACACACCTCAGACTCAGGACTCAGATGATTTGAGCTACATCTCATATGAAAGCCTCCTCCCTGAGTAGTAACTTTCAAAATACTGAAAGTTGCTATTTAAGCTGCAAGACAGTAAAGCAATTAGCAGTATTGTCTAGCTGTGATGCCTATGAACATTGGCCAGCAGGGCAAGATAGCACTAAATGTTCAACAGTGACATTTATATGTTGGAGGTAAATAATAGATGTCTATTGGACTAATATAGCTGAAAGGGAAGGAGATTGTGCCTTGAACTAGAAACATAGCCACCTGTTCACAGCAATGCAGGTCATGTATTTTGGATGAGAACCTGCTACTGCCATTTTTCCAAACCAGTACAATTCCTAACATTCTTATAAATTCTTATTATCTCACCCACACATAAATGTAGCTTTCACCCATCATCAGGGAAGATTCCTTTTTGGAGCAGATAGAAATACGAGAAACCCATACCTGGCCAAAATGTAGTGAAGAAATGACTGTGGAGTACCCAGCCCTCCTTTGACATGTCAATATCATAAACCTTATACCTAAGGCCAAAAGAATATTGTAGAAAGGGCAGAAAGACGGTTTCTATTTATGTTATTGAACAAAAGACCAGGAGATATTGTCTTCTATATAGGACATGGAGGTTACATCCATGAAATCTCAATAATATGGCTGCATCAAGAAGACCTAAACAATGAAAACATAAGTTATTTTTATCATAGCTATTTATCATGGACAGGAGGCCATGGACTTGAAAAGGAGTTTGAGGGGTATTATAGATGTTGAAGCGGGGATAAGTGATGGAGAAAGGGATGTAATTTTAATTACAAATGAAATAACTTTTAAAATTAATCCATTGAAGAAAAGGTTTATACAGCTTAGCTTTGACAGTTTCAATCCATGAGTAACAGGCTGCATTATGTCAAGCTGGTGATACATTAGAACACAATCATGGAATTATTATTTCATCACACAGAAATCAACAAAAAAAGAAGAAAAGCAAATCTACCAATCTCCCTGAATCTCCCTCAGGAAAATTTCTACAAGTATTAACATCACCACTAGCTCCCATATCCCAAGGTTTCTATCACTTCCCAGTAATACCATTCTACCAAGTAGGGCTTTAGTACACAGGTTTTTGATTCTGCCACTCAAAGAAAGGTAGATAGATTGGCAAGAAAAAGAAAGGAAAGAAAAATATGGTAGTGATAATTTAGTACATTGATAATAGTTTTAAATATCAAACTTTATTGTGCATTTAAGTGGTTATGCTAGACTTAAAAACTTGCAGTAGAACAATGAGTGATCAATGTGGATTTTATTTGAAATGCAAAAGTATTTAATAGGCAATAAGGTGGCCTTCTCTGGTGGTTCAACTACATACAGCCCACATAAACTCATATGACTGGATATTTGGCCCACAGGAAGGGGCAATATTCAGAGGTATGGTCTTAGTAGAGTAGCTGGGTACTTGTTGGAGGTAGTATGTCACTGTAGAAGTGGGCTTTGAGGTCCTATATAGTCTGAAGTCTGGCCAGTGTGACACAGTGTGACTCCTGCCTATAGATTAATATGTAGAACTCTCAGCTCCTCCTGCATCATGTCTGCCTGCATGGTGCCATACTTCCTGCCTTGATGATAACAGACTAAACCTCGGAAATGGGAAGCCAGCCCCAATTAAATGTTTTCCTTTATAAGAGTTGCTGTGGCCATAGTGTCTCTTCACAGCAATGAAACTCTAACTAAGAGAGAATTTGGTACCAAATGCTCAGGTATTGTTATAAGTCTGAACATGCTTTTATTTTAGAAGAATATGGATTTTGAGACTTAGGGTTAGGATAGCATTGGAATGCTTTAAGCACTGCTTAATGGGCCATGCTAGCAGAAAGACTGAAGAAAGTGGTACTTAGGGTGATTTGAACTAGCTCAAGAGATTTTAGAGGAGAAAATATTATTGTGTTGCTAACAGATCATTCTTGTGATATTTTGGCCTCCTTTTGCCCTTGTCCAAAGAGTTTCTGAGGTTAAAGTGAAGGGATGTAGACTAATTAGCAAAGGAAATCTCAAAACAACTAGCATAGATACTCTATCCTACAGTTTATTCTCATGAAGAGTGTTTTGATGAGATGGAGCAAGCTGAGAAAGGAAAAATAGAAAATATATGGTTTTAGGATTAAATGGCACAAGGAAATTGTCAAGAGGATAAACAGATTAAAGATATTAAATTGAATTAACAGAGTGCTGACCTCAGAGCAAGATCCCAACTAGCAAGCTTCCATCTTGGGAAAAGCAACTAAAGAAAAGCTTACGTCCAAGCTTGCTGGTACACTCCTTTAATTTCCACACTCAGGAGACACTGGAATGTAAATCCCTGAGTTCATGGTCAGCCTGGACTGCAGAGCAAGTTTCAGGACATCCAAACATAGGCACTGAAGGAAAACATTGCAAGCAGAAAGCTGGTGAAGATATGATTGAGAAAAGTGGTCATGTCTCCACAAGCAGCAGAACTTGGTAGCTTTGGTCATGTGGACAAAATAGTTTAATTAATAGTTTAATTGGCTCTAGAGCAAAGAATAGAAGAAAGGGATTATGGGATCTCTCTATATAGGTAAGAAAAGCTACTGAGTCCAAGTATGTGGCAGGGGTAGCCCTGCATGAAAGAGAAGCCATTGTGTGAAGCTGTGAAAGTGAAAACCTGGATTTCCTTCAAAACCCAAAGAATTTGGAGATGCTAGTGCCATGGGATGCATGACAAGAGAGCTGTTAACAGGGAGTAGAAACATACCTAGAGAAAGAGGTATGTTGCAAACAACAAAGCTGAAAGGATTTGGACATCTGAAGAGCACTTTGATATAAGATTTAGAGACGCAGAGTTTGGAGTTCACCAAGATGTTTTTCAATCTTAATTTGGTCCAGTATTTTCTCACTATGCTCTCTTTCATGTCTTTTGGGATGGTATTATTTACCCTATGCCATTGTATATAAGAAAAATGTGATTGGTTTTTGTTTTTTCCATAACATGAGATTAAATTTAAGAGATTGCATGACTCTCAGAAGAAACTTTGAACTTTGGACATTTAAACAAGTTTGAGACTGTTATAGACTATGGGGATTTTTAAACTTAGACTGATTGCATTTCTGCAACACATGGTTACAAGCCTATGGAGGTCAGGAAGTAGAATGTGGTGGTTATAACAAGTATGGCTAAGTAGACAGGTGTTTGAGTGCTTGGCTCATAGAAACTGGCAATATTAAGTATGGCCTAGTTGGAGTAGGTGTGACATTATTGGAGGAATTATGTTATTGGAGGAACATGGAGGAGGGCTTTGAGATCTTCTATATCCTCAAGTCTGGCCAATATGACACAGTCTCAGCAACTGCAGAACCATGTCAGCCTGTACAGTGGCATTACTGCCCACCATGATAATAATTGACTAAACGTCTAAAATTGTTAAGTCAACCTCAATTACATGTTTTCCATTATAAGAGTTGCTGTGGTCATGGTATCTCTTCATAGCAATGAAACTCTTACTAAGACAACTTCCTAAGACGCATAGACAATCAAACTGTACTTAATTTAGTGATTAATAACAGGTCAGTTGTTCATGTGTTATTTGCGTACTTTCTCAGATTTAAAAGGTCTGTTGATTTTCTGCCTAATCACTTTAGCTTCCACTGATGATAATTCCCCACATCTATTATTTCATTAATGTTTAAGAAAAAAATACTGATTTAAAAATTCTGTTATTTCTTCTTTTTGATTAACAGGAACTATTTACTCTTTAACAATTTGGACATTGTCCAATTCTGCTTAAATAGTAAAAGTCCAAAATAGGCAATAAAATGATAACCTTTTGATCAGCATTTATATTAATGGGTTTGCATAATAGCTTTCCTCAAACTCAAGAATAATTTTAAAATATGTTTTAAAACTCATATTTAAATATATTTTGTTGCTTCAATCTGTGACCATTGGTATACTTTTTGATGTAAAGTTGCCCATTCAGACTAGTGCCAACTCTACTCACTACCATCTGTGTCTTATTCAACATGTTCCTATTTTATCAGTCAAAACTATTTCCCAGCATTGTCTTGTATACATTGCCTCATATGAAACTAGGCATTCCTCCAAAGAGCCCTGATTTCTTTTAGAGTTGAAGCAGTATTTAGAGACAGAAATCTAGTTAATTAGTATGCATATTTTATTTAATATAAATCTGAAATCTATTCATTATACTCATCCAATTTTAATAAACATTCTAAGACTTAGAGAAGTTGATAAACACATTCAGGGTCATAAAATTATTTAATGGCAGAACTCAACTCTTACAGCTTTTATAGAAAAGCACAAATAAAGAGATATGATCTTTGAAATTTACTATCTGTTTGAGAAGAATTTAATAGTTCAAGTATGTTATAAGGATCACAAATGACAGATTGTCACTATTAAGGCAATAGAAAGTCAGTTACTGGAATGAGTCATTGAAGTAGAAAAGGTTTAGAGAATAATAACCCCATGTCTTCTAGACAATGTGACCTCTACTGTTTAACAGTGGTACACCAGAAGTCTTGGGAAGGTGAAGTGACTCAGCAGAGATTGTTGGAGGGAGGGATAACTGTCATACTCTGCTACAAAGGTGACGGTTCTGGGTCCAAAAGTCAATTCTATATCCATCTTAGCAAAATTTATAGAACCCCTACTATAATTAAATTTTCACTTACATCTAAAGCACACAAAGACCCTACAAAGAAAGAGAACGTCAGACCAATCTCCCGACATTGATGCAAAAATACTCAATAAAATTCTCACAAACCAAATCCAAGAACACATCAACACAATCATCCATCCTGATCAAGTAGGCTTCATCCCAGGGATGCAGGGATGGTTCAATATATGGAAATCCATCAACATAAACCACTATATAAACAAGCTCAAAGGAAAAAAAAACACATGATCATCTCATTAGATGCTGAGAAAGAATTTGACAAAATTCAACACCCCTTCATGTTAAAGTCTTAGGAAGATCAGGAATTTAAGGACCATACCTAAACATAGTAAAAGCAATATTCAGCAAACTATTAGCTAACATCAAACTGAATGGAGAGAAACAAGTCTGAGTAGTTCAAGGACCTCCACATAAAACCTGATACACTGAAACGAATAAGAGAGAAAGTGGGGAAGAACCTCGAACACATAGGCACAGGGGAAATTTTCCTGAACAGAACACCAATAGCCTATGCTCTAAGATAAAAAAAATTGCCAGGGGACCTCATAAAATTGCAAAGCTTCTGAAAGGCAAAGGACACTTTCAATAAGACAAAACAGCAACTAACAGATTGGTGAAAGATCTTTACCAATCCTACATCTGAGAGAGGACTAATATCCAACATATACAAGAAATTCAAGAAGATAGATTCCAGAGAATCAAATAACCCTAGTTTTAAAAAAGGGGGGCCAGAGCTAAACAAAAAATTCCCAGCTGGGAATATTGAGTGGCTGAGAAGCACCTAATTAAATGTTCAACATCCTTAGTTATCAGAAAAATGCAAATCAAAAAAACCCTTAGATTCTACCTCACAACAGTCAAAAGTGCTAAGAACAAAAACTTAGGTGACAAAAGAATCAGAGAAGAAATAACACTCCTCCATTGGTGGGATTGCAAACTGGTAAAACCACTCTGGAAATCAGTCTGGAGGTTCCTCAGAAAAACTGGACATAGTACTACCTGAGAACCCAGCTATACGACTCCTGGGCATATACCCAAATGTACTCTAACATATACTCTAACATATAACAAGGACACACGCTCCACTATGTTCATAGCAGCCTTATTTATAGTAGCCAGTGGTTGGAAAGAACCCAGATGTCCTTCAACAGAGGAATGGATACAGAAAATATGGTACATTTTCACAATGGAGTACTATTCAGCTATTAAAAACAATGATTTCATGAAATTCTTAGCCAAATGGATGGAACTAGAAAATGTCATCCTGAGTGAGGTAATCCAATTACAAAAGAATATATACAGTATGCATTCACTGATAATTAAATATTAGCCCAAATCTCAGAATATCAAAGATACAATCCATATACCACATGAAACTCAAGAAGTTGGAAGACCAAAGAGTGGTTGCTTCACTCCTTCTTAGCAGGGAGAACAAAATATTCACAGGAGGAAATACAGAGACAAAGTGGGGAGCAGAGACTGAGAAAAAGGTCATCCAGAGAAGGACCCACCAGAGAATCCATCCCAAATACTGTCACCAAACCCAGACAATATTGTGGATACCAAGACATGCATGCTGACAGGAGCCTGGTATTGCTGTCTCCTGAGAGTCTTTACCAAAGTCTGACAAACACAGAAGCAGGTGCTGGCAGCCAACTATTGAACTGAGAATGGGGTCCCTAATGGAGGAGTTAGAGAAAGGTCTGAAGGAACTTAAGGGATTTTCAACCTCATAGCAAGAGCAATATCAACCAAACAGGTCCCTCGGAGCTCCCAGACTAAATGCCCAACCAAAGGGTACACATGGAGGGACCCATGGCTCCAGCCACATATGTAACAGAGGATGGCCTTATTGGGCATCAATGAGAGAAGAAACCTTTGGCCCTATGAAGGCTCAATGCCCCTGTCTAGAGAAAGATAGGACAGGGAGATAGGAAGGAGTGTGTGTGTGGGTTGGGGAATACTCTCATAGAAGCAGGGGGAGGGAGAAGGGAGAGGAGGTCTCCAGAGGGCAAATCGGGAAAGAGGATAACATTTGAAATGTAAGTAAAGAAAATACCCAGTTTAAAAACGAAAACAAAAAGGACATAAGTTAGAAAAAGGGCAAGATTGTACAAGAGAACAGCTGGAGAAGGGAAATGATATAATTGCAGTATTATTTCAAAAAATAAAAATAGTATAAATAAGAAGTGAAATAAAAGCAATAAGAAAATTTCATCTTATTTTAAGCATCTTCTGTATGTGGTTTTAGGTAATCCACCATCCTTTTTTCTCTATGTCTGACTGGTATTGGATAGGCCAATGAAAGTTTTCAAGCACTAAAGAGAAGAGCTCTGTACCCTTTATCAAAGCAGAAATCTTCCCATGTTTGCCAAAGACAATCAAAGCAGAAACCTTTCCATGTTTGCCAGAGACGAACAAAGCAAAAATCTTCCTATATTTGCCAGAGACAGTCTGTGGCAAAGTATGCTGTTTTGAGTGAGAATAATCTCCCATAGGTTTATATATTTGAATACTTGGTGCCTAGGTAGTGCAACTGTTTGAAAAAGATTAGTAGTCATGGCCTTGTTGGAGGCGATGTATCATCAGAGTGGGACTTTGAGGTTTCAAAGACTCATGCCATTCCCAGTGTGTCTTTCTCTCCTGGTTTTTCTCATGGATCAAAATGTACATTTTCAACTATTCCTGCTGCCATGGTTGTAGTCTGCCATCATAGACTTTTACCCTTTTGCCAAATTGAACATGTTTTTGTCTTGGTCATGGCATTTTGTCACAGCAAGAAAAGACAGTTGGTACCAAGGAATTGGCTACTGCTGTGACAAACCAGATCATGTATTTTGTGGAGGAATGTGGATAATTATGAAACTCTGGCCTCAGAAAGCAGTTGAATGTTGGGAGTGGGTTTAATGGCCATCCTGGTAGAAGCTTGGAAGACAATAATGCAGACTTCAGAGTCTCAGTTCAAGAACTTTCTGAAGAGAACAATATTAGCAACTGCAACAGAGACCACTCTTCTGATATAATGTGTCTGCTTTCTGCCCTTGCTCTAAGAAAGTCCCTGACACTAAATTTGAAAAGTAAAGAACTAATCTCTTTGGCAGTAGAAGATTCATGATCCCTTAATAATGACACTGGACTGTGGTTTTTGGTAATGACTCCTTTGAAGGTCTATGATTAAAACAGAGCAAATGATGCCCAAAGAAATACAAGCTACACAGTTGAAAGAGGAATAGCATCAGAAAGTTTAAAGTTAGACACAAATTTTGTGCTGAAAGATGTGAGAATAGTAAAGAGAGGCCATCCTAGCCTTTCTCATCTTCTTGCTAACCTTTGAACCATTCTGCTCACAGATTGAAAGAACAGGAGGAAGAGGCAGAAGAGAGGAAGAAAACAAAAGGAACCAAGAGCCCACAACCCCTTAAGTATCTTCTTCCTTATACAATGCCATAGCTGAGTAGAATAGAGAAAAACTTCTATTAGCCTTAGCAGATTCAGTAATTTGGACTATGAAATTACCTGAAAGTAAACAACTGGCAAGAGAGAAAGCATGCAAATTTACTTCATGAACAGGAACATTTCACTAATAAAATCCAAATGCTCAGTAACCCAAGAGCTATTGTTCTTTTTTAAGTGAGAATTGGGGACAGAAAATAATTGTAGGAAAGATAAAGAAATCCTCAAAAGAATAGATGGCAGGAAGCTTATGACAAAATTGTTTTAGTCATGGTGTCTACTCCCACTTTCTCCTGTCACAGAGGTTAATTTGTCCTTGCTAATAGGCTCCCAGGGGAAAGATCTATGACAGTTGCATTTCTGCTTTTACCCAGAGAGGACCTCTTTCCTTGTATTTGCTCTTCTTTAGGATTTCACAATTTGAAATAACCATTTTGGTAAAGTGGTATCCTATGTGTTGTCATTTTCAACCTCAAGTTGTGTGATGGGATAAGATGTTGCGTGAAGTGGGATGTGTATGCCTATTAAGCCTTAATAAATTTGTCTATTAAACATTATGAATATTATGACATCTGTACCTGGGTCTTTTGAATAGTTAAGATGGCGTAACAATAACTAATCAAGGACGAACAAGAGAGTGAAAGGTGGCTGCTATTTTTAGAGAGAATTAGGCTAAAAAAAACATTATGAAAACTCTGCATTTCATAACCAATTTATTAATGTGTTCCCACTTTTGGCTCCTTTCAGGTGTGACAACAATAAATTGCCTTCTATTCTGAAAGGATATTTTAAAATGAGCAAAACCATTTGAATGTTTTTAACAGTGCCCAGGAAAAGTTACTGTTATATTGCAATGTAAACCAATTTCTACAAAGAAAAATAATTTGGAACTGCCCTGATTTGACTCATATTTTATTTGTGTTTAGTATCAACAAAGGTCATTATTGTCTCTTATCCAATCTTGAGCTCATCCTATGAATACACAGATTTCAACATTATATTTATGACCTGTCTTGACCTTTTTTTTTTGTTGGCAGATTATATTTTCTAAGTTGTTTCATCGCTCTAGATATGACCTTAAATATGCACATCTCTTTCTTCTATGAAGTGCCACATGTTTTCCTGGGTACGTTTTATACTTACTTATGAGCTAGGTTCATTCTGCTCTAGCTCCTCACTTGGTGAAGCCAGCAAATGGCTAGACACTTCTGTTGCATTCTTAGGCTTTTTTCCCTGAATCATATTGCAATGTAGGTGTCTCCAGTTAATACGCTCAATCTCTACCTGCAAGGTTTTTATAGCTGCCTAGAGTTCTGCTGTTTGTATACACCACATTTGCATTATCTAGAGGGACATTTAGGTAGCAATGAACATGGCCTGAGCCAGTATCTGTAGAAAAGGATGTTGAGTCATTTGAGCACATGGCAAAGAGTGGCAGAGTTAAGTCATGTGGTAGATATACCTTTAGCTTTTGAGAATTCTCCACAATGATTTCCAGGAATGGCCGGTTGCACCAGTTTGCAATCTCACCAACAGTGAATAAGCGTTCCACTTTCCAACATTCTAATGAACACTTTTTTGTCAGTTGTTTTGCTGATCTTAGCTATTCAAGCTAGGGTGAGATCAAATCTCAAAATTGTTTTAATTTCAATTCCTCTGTTTGCTAAAGATTATGAACACCTTTAAGGTTATTCTTTGTCTCTTTTATTTATTCTTTTGAGAGCTCTCTACTCCTATTTTAGCTAAGTCATTCATTTTCTCACACTAGTTTATTTGTTCTTTAATACATTCTGGATGTTAATTCTATATCAGATGTATAGCTGGCAAAGGTCCGCTCCCACTTTGTGGGCTTCTGCTTCAGTTAATAAATTGTTGTCTTGATGTCAAAACCTTTTTAGTAGTTATTTATTTATTGTGATGATATTATAATACATTATATATTATAATTATATATTATATTATCTATTATGTTATATAATACTATAATGCTATAAGACATATGATATGTGGTATATGATATTTTATATGTAACAAGTTGCATGTTATAATTTCTGTATCATATACTATACACTATACATCATATATTGTATACTATATACCATATATCATATGTCATATCTTATATATTATATGCCATGTATTACATATCATATACTGTATATTATTTATTAATTATATATTACATATTACACATTACATACTATATATTTTACAATTGTATTAGTGTATTATATAATACAATATATAACATATTAATAGAATAATACATAATTGTACATTTCCCTCCTCCCTATAAGCCTTCCATTGGGTCCTCCCTGTTGTCTATCAAATGTATGGCATATGTTTCTCATTAACTGTTATGAAGTCCCACTTGTCAATGTTGACATTAATTCCTGAGCAAATGTCCTATTCACAAAGTCCTTTCCTAGACCTGTATCTTCCAGGAGACTGCCTAGGCTTACTTCCAGCAGTTTTGGCATTTTAGGTCTTACACTGATGAAGTTTGTCCACTTGGAGTTTATTTTTGTGCAGGATTATAGATATTTGTCCCATTCAATTTATCTATTTGTGAACATCCCCTTTCCCAGCACCGTTTGTTAAAGATGCTGTCTTTTTGGCATCTCTGCCAGTTCTCAGATGTCTGTAGTTACACACACTCATATTTGGATCTTTTTTTTTTCTTCTGATCTACATGCCCGCTTTTTAGTGGTACCAAACTTTATAATAGAGTTTGAATTCTGACATAATAGTCCCTCCAGTATGATTCTTTGTGCTCAGAATTGTTTTGGCAATCCAGGGTTTTTATCACTCCATAAAAATTTTAGAATTTTTCTCTGATTCTGTGATGAATGCCCTGAGCATTTTTATTGTAATTTTATTGGCTTAGTAAAAAGGTCTTGATAGCATGGTCATTTTCACAGTATTAATTTTACAAATCTATGAGAATGCAAAATCTTCTCATCATCTAGTGTCTTCTTTGATCTCTTTCTTCAGAGACCTAAATTTTCCATTGTAAAGTTCTTTTGCTTCCTTGATTAGATTTATTCCTAGATATTTTATTCTATTTTATTGAGGCAATTGTGAATGGAAGTGCTTCTTGATAAAATTATTGTGTGCAGAAAGATGACCCATTTTTGTTAGTTGATTTATTATTTGAGTTTATCACTGAAAGTGTTGATCTCATTTTCTAGAAATTTAAATATAGAATATTATAACATATAGCATCTACTGGTAGGGCAAATTTGATTTCCTTTTCTCTATTTATTTCTATTCCCTTATTTTATTGCTTCCACTGGGACGTTCATTTTTCTACTCATGTTTAGGGTGTAGCTATATTAGTAGGAAACAGAATCTCACAGCAACATCTTTGATCCTCTGAGTCTTAAAATATTTCTGACCCCTCCTCAGTAATATTCCCTGACTCTTAGGTGTGGACATGGTTTACAGATGTCTCTACTGGGATTGGGGTCCACAAGTCTCGATATTGATTAATAGGTTTTTTCTGTGATGGTCTCAGTTGGTCATATTTGAAAACATGAGTACAGGTAATATTATAAGGATACATATATATATATATATATATATATATGACCATGTTTTTGTAGGAGAGAAGGGTTTAGAGGGAGAAAAGGGAAGGGAACATTTTATAATTAAAATTCAATCTCAAAACCAAACAAAAAAGCAAAGAAGTGTGGATAGTTACAGCCCTGTTTCATTTCTAATTTTAATGAAATGTCTTCAACATTTCCAACATTTAGAATGATATTAGCTGTGGGTTTGTTGTATAGAGCCTTTCTTATGTATAAAAACTAAACAGAGAGTTAAGTTCAAATATGCATCAAATGTATCTATAGAATATTGCATCCAAACTTAAAAGAATTGTCATAGTATTTTTCCTAGTGGTCCAGGGAAGCCACACTAAAATAGGTTACATAATGGGATGCCAAACAAATGCTAGCAAATTCAGACAAAAATGAAATAAATCTCTCTGTTCTATCTGAACATATGCAATTAAGCTTAGAAATAAGAATAGCCAAATCTCTAGAAGTCGCAAAACTCATACAGATTTAACAGCACATTCTTGCATCCACAAGTGATGAAAGACTAAGTAGAAATGAAAAAACCAAGAATTTAAAAATTATCCCTGGAATTAAGTGAAAATGAATTGCCTTCTATTCTGAAAGTCAATACACTGTGATACACTGAAAGCTAATGGAGAGGTTTTTAGCTTTATGCTTCACATTATAAAATAGGAAAGAGCATAATTAAATGACTTTATGATATAACTCAAGAATCTGGAAAAGCAAGAACAAAATAATCCCAAAAAAAATAGATGAGAAAGAATATTATAAACCAGAGCAGCAATCATTGAAATATAAACAAATAAAAATAATATAAATAACAAACCTAAGAGCTTTTTTAAGAAAAAGAAATGAACTAAAAAAACAGAATATTATAACATTATAAGAGAATATTTTGCAAGTCTCTACACTTCATGTTAAGTCGATATTAGCCAAAAAGTACAGAATACCTAGGATATAACCCATAGACTATAAGAAATTTAACAAGTAAGAAAGTCCAACTGAGGATGTTTCAATCCCACTTAGAAGGTGGAACAAAATAATCAAAGGAGGCAGAGGGATGGAGGGACATGGGTGGGAGAATGGAGAGAGAGAGGAGAAAAGGGAACAAGATCAAGTATGGGGATGGGAGACAGAAGAGAAGCCAGAGGTCCAGGAAATATGCAGCCTCTGGGAGTGAGAGGTGGGGGAACCCTCTAGAAAGTACCAGAGACTTATAAGGTAAGAGACACTCAGGACTCAATGAGAGTGACCTTATCCAAAATGCCCAACAGTAGGGAGAGGGAGTCAAAGAGTCTACCTCCAGTAGACAGTCAGGACCTCAAGTGGGGAAACAGGAAATTTTATGACCCAGAATCATTCCTGTCCAAATTTAAGGACAAAAATGGAGAAGAAGTTGAAGAAAAGGATGTCCAGTGACTGGCCCAACTTGGGATCCATGTCATGGGGTATGGGGGACACCAAGGCCTGATACCATTACTGTTACTATGATATTCTTATACACAGGAGCCTACATGGCTGTCCACTCAGAGGCCCTACCAGCAGCTGACTGAGACAAATGCAGATAATTCACTAAACCATTGAGGACCCCTATGGTTGAACTAAGGGAAGGGTTGAAGAAGCTAAAAGGGAAGACTAGCAGACTTAACCAGCCCAGACCCGACAGAGATCCCAGAGACTGAGCAAACAACCAAGTACATACACTGACTGAACCGTGGGCCCTGGCACGGATGTAGCAGAGGACTGCCTGGTCCGGCCTCAGTGGGAGAAATTGAGGTCCTAAGGATGGGGGATGCCTGGTGGGGGGGAGCACCCTCTCAGAGGCAAAGGGAAGGAGGAATGGGATGATGAACTATGGGAGGAGGGACCAGGACAAGGACAATGACTGGAATGTAAGTAAATAAAGAAATTTAAAAATTTTTTAAATATCTAAAAGAAATGTATCCAAATCCCATGGGGCAGAGAGCTTTACTCTCAGAAATGCAGACAATCCTACAAGGGAGACCACTACTTCTGCTCACATTCCTGGCCCAAAGGAAACCCACTTAGTGCCCTTTGGACACAGGAACCTAGGAGCAGTCAGGGAGAAGATCCTTCTATTCTCTGCCTGCATCCAAAGCTGAAAGCCAGTCACCAGGAGCGCTGACACACCTGAGAGCAGAAGTAAGATCAACTCGTCTGCTCCAAGGGACCCACCTGGAGTGTCAGAACATACAAACCCAGGAGCAGTCTCAGTCTGAGCTGAGAGCTGTCCCAGTCCCAGAGCCCTGTGTACCCAGATCCTGCTGGGAGAAAGCTGGTCTTCAGAAGTGCTGACACACAGGTTTATAGGAGGGGCAAGGCACTGACAGAGACAGCAAGACAAGCTAATACCAGAAACAACCTGATGGTATAGCAGGCAAGCTCAGGAGCCTAAGAAACAAAAACGAAGAGTACTTGGTATCATCAGAACCTAGTTCTCCCACCAGAGCAAGCCCTGAATACTATAACACACCAGGAAAGCCAGATGTGGATTTAAAATCACAACTCATGATGATGTTAGAGGGCTTAAAGAAGGATATAAATGACTCCCTAAAGAAATACAGGACAACATATGTAAATAGGTAGAAGCCATTAAAGAGGAAACACAAAAATCCCTTAAATACAGGAAAACAAAACAAAACAGGTGAAGGAATTGAACAAAACCATCCAGGATCTAAAAATGTAAATAGAAACAATAAAAAAATCACAAAGGGAGACAAGCCTGGAGATAGAAAACCTAGGAAAAATAGCTTCTCGGCCTTTTGGCTAAGATCAAGTGTAGAAAACCTAGGAAAGAAATCAGGAGTTATAGACGCAAGTATTAGCAACAGAATATAAGAGATAGATGAGAGAATCTCAGGGACAGAGATACCATAGAACATTGACACAACTGTGAAGGAAAATGCAAAACACAAAAAGCTCCTAACACAAAACATCCAGGAAATCCAAGACACAATAAGAAGGTCAAACCTGAAGATAATAGGTATAGAAGAGAGCAAATATTTCCAAATTAAAGGGCCAGTAAATATCTTCAAAAAATTATAGAAGAAAACTCACTAACCTAACAAAAGATATGGCAAGACCATACAAGAAGCCTAGACAACTCCAAATAGATTGGACCAGAAAAGAAACTCTTCCTGTAACATAATAGTCAAAACAACAAATGCACAAAACAAAGAATATTAAAAGCAGTAAGGGAAAAAGATCAAGTAACATACAAAGGCACACCTATTGGAATTACACCAGGATTTAAATAGACCATAAGAGAACACAAATGCCAGCTCAGGATACTATATCTAGCAAAACTCTCAAGTAACATAGATGGAGAAACCCAGGTATTCTAGGACAAAACCAAATTTAAACAATATCTTGCCACAAATCCAGCCCTACAAAGAGATAGTGATAGAGAACTCCAAAGCAAGGAGGAGAACTACACCATAGAAAAAGCAAGAAAGTAACCTTCTTGCAACAAACCCAAAAGAAGTTAGCCACAAAAACATAATCCCACCTCTAACAACAAAAATAACAGGAAACAACAATCACTATTCCTTAATATCTCTTAACATCAATGGACTCAATTCCACAATAAAAAGACATGGACTAAAACACTGGATATGTAAAGAGGACCCAACATTTTGCTGAATACAGGAAACACACCTCAGTGACAAAGATAGAAACTACCTCAGAGTGCTGGAAAACAATTTTCTAAGCAAATGGTTCCAAGAAAAAAACTGAAGTAGCCATTATAATATCGAATAAAATTGACTTTCAACCAAAAGTTATCAAAAAAGAGTAGGAATAGCACTTCATTCTCATCAAGGGAAAAAAATCCACCGAGAGGAACATTCAGTCCTGAATATCTATGCTCCAAATGCAAGGGTATCTACATTCATAAAAGTACCCTTACTAAAGCTCAAAGCACACATTGCACCTCACCCAATAATAGAGGGAGACTTCAACACCCAACTCTCACCAATGAACAGATCATGGAAACAGAAAATAAACAGAGACAAAGAGAAACTAACAGAAGTTATGAACCAAATGAATTTAACAGATATCTATATAATGTTTCATTATAAAACAAAAGAATATACCTTCTTCTCAAAACCTCATTGTACCTTCTTCACAATTGACCATATAATCGGTCACAAAACGGACCTCAGCAGATACAAAAGATTGAAATAATCCCATGCATCCTATCAGATAACCACAGATTAAGACTGGTCTTCAATAATAACAAAAATATCAGAAAGCCCACATATACATGGAATCTGAACAATGCTCTACTCAATGATAACTTGGTCAAGGAAGAAATAAAAAAGGAAATTAAAGACTTTTTAGAATTTAATGAAAATAAAATACAACATACCCAAACTTATGGGATACAATGAAAGCATTGCTAAGAAGAAAACTCCTAGCTCTGAGTACTTCCAAAAAGAAACTGGAGAGAACATCCAGTAGCAGGTTAACAGCACACCTAAAGGCTCTACAGAAGCAAATTCACCCAAGAGGAGTAGACAGCAGGAAATAACCAAATTCAGAGCTAAAATAAACCAAGTAGAAATGAAAGAACTATACAAAGAATCAACAAAACCAGGAACTAGTTCTTTGAGAAAATCAACAAGATAGATAAACGCCTAGCCAGACTAACCAGAGGGCACAGAGACAGTATTTAAATTAATAAAATCAGAAATGAAAAGAGAAACATAACAACAGAATCTGAGGAAATTCAAAAAATCATCAGATCCTCTACAAAACTGGAAAATCTGGATGAAATGGACAATTTTCTAGACAGATACCAAGTACCAAAGTTAAATCAGGATCAGATAAACCATGTAAACAGTTCTATAATTCCTATATAAATAGAACCAGTTATTAAAAGTCTCCCAACCAAAAAATGTCCAGGGCCAGATAAGTTTAGTGGAAAATTCTATCAGACCTTCATAGAAGACCTAATACCAATACTATCCAAACTAGTCCACAAAATAGAAACAGAAGGAACACTACCCAATTCCTTCTATGAAACCACAATTACACTTATACCTAAATCACACAAAGACACAACAAAGAAATAGAACTTCAGACCAATTCCATGTGTGTGTGTGTGTGTGCGTGTGTGTATGCAAAAATACACAAACTGAATCTGAGAACACATCAACACAATCATCCAACATGATCAAGTAGGCTTCATCCCTGGGATGCAGGAATGGTTTAATATACGGAAATCCATCAAATAATCAACTGTATAAACAAACTAAAAAAAAAAAAGGTCATCTAGATGCTGAGAAAGCATCTAAAAAACTCAACACCTCTTCATGTTAAAAGTCTTGGAAGAATCAGGAATTGAAGGCCCAAACCTAAATATAGTAAAAGCATTGCACAGCAAACCAGTAACCAACATCAAGCTAGGTGGAAAAAAACTTGATGCAATCCCATTAAAATCAGAGACTAGACTTGGCTGCCCACTCTCTCCCTAATTATTCAATATAGTACTTGTAGTCCTAGTCAAAGCAATCAGATGACAAAAGGAGGTCAAAGGCAAACTTATTAGAAAGGAAGAAGTCAAAATATCACTATTTGCAGATGATATGATAGTATACTTAAGTGACACCAAAAGTTCCATCAGAGAACTACTAAGCTTGATAAACAATTTCAGCATATTGGCTGGGTATAAAATTAACTCTACTCAAAGGATAAACAGTCTGAGAAAGAAATTAGATAAATGACACCTTTCACAATTACAAATAATATAAAAATACCTCAGTGTGACACTACCAAGAACTTCCAGTCTCTGAAGAAAGAAATTGAAGAAGATCTCAGAAGATGGAAAGATCTCCTATGCTCATGGATTGGTAGGATAAATATTGTAAAATTGGCCATCTTGCCAAAAGCAATCTACAGATTCAATGCAATCCCTACCAAAATTCCAACTTAAGTCTCCATAGGGGTTGAAAGAGCAATTCATTTGGAATAACAAAAAACTCAGAATAGCAAAAACTATCCTCAACAACATAAGAACTTCTGGGATAATCACCATCCCTGACCTCATGCTGTATTACAGAGCAATAGTAATAAAAAAATTATGGAATTATTACAGAAACAGGCAGGCAGATCAATGGAATAGAACTGAAGAGCCAGAATGAACCCATACACCTATGATCACTTGACCTTTGACAAAAGAGCTAAAACCAGCCATTGGGAAAAAAATACTATTTTTAACAAATGATGCTATTTCCTCTGGAGGTCAGCATGTAGAAGAATGCAGATCGATCCATGCTTATCACCCTGTACAAAGCTTAAGTCCAAGTGGATCAAGGACCTCCACACCAAACCAGATACATTCAACCTAATAGAAGAAAAAGTGGGGAAAAGCCTCAAGCACATGGGCACTGGAGAAAATTTCCTGAACAAAACACCAATGGCTTATGCTCTAAGATCAAGAATCAACAAATGGGATCTCATAAAACTGCAAAGCTTCTGTAAGGCAAATGACACTGTCATTAGGACAAAAAGCAACCAACAGGCTGAGAAAATCTTTACATCTGATAGAGGGCTAATATCCAATATATACAATGAACTCAAGAAGTTAGACTCCAGAGAATCAAATAACCCTAAGAAAAATGGGGTACAGTGCTAAACAAAGAATTCACAGCTAAAGAATATTAAATGACTGAGAAGTACCTAAAGAAATGTTCAACATCCTTAGTCATCAGGGAAATGTAAATCAAAACAGCCCTGAGATTCCACCCCACACCAGTCAGAATGGCTAATGATCAAAAACTCAGATGACAACAGATGCTGGTGAGGATGTGGAGAAAGAGGAACACTCCTCCATTGTTGGAGGGATTGCAAGCTGGTAGAGTCACTGTGGAAATCAGTCTGGAGTTTCCTCAGAAAATTAAATTTAGTACTAACTGAGTGCCAGCCATACCACTCCTGCGCATATACCCAAATGATGCCCCAACATAGAACAAGGGCACACGCTCCATTATATTCATAGCAGCCTTTTTTATAATAGCCAGAAGCTAGAAGGAACTCAGATGTCCTTCAACAGAGGAATGGATACAGAATATGTGGTACATCTACACAATGGAGTACTACTCAGCTATTAAAAAAATGACTTCATTAAATTCATAGGCAAATAGATGGAACTGGAAAAATATCATCCTGAGTGAGGTAAACAAATCACCAAATACAATACAAAAAAAGAAAGAAAACCACACATATGGTATGCACTCACTGAAAAGTGGTTATTAGCCAAAAAACTTGGATTACCTAAGATGCAATCCACAGACCACATGAAGCTCAAGAATAAGGATGACCAAAGTGCAGATGCTTCAGTCCTTCTTAAAAGGGGGAACAAAAATATTCATAGGAGGAGATATGGAGACAAACTTTGGAGCAGAGACTGAAGGAATGGCCATTCAGAGACTGCCCCACCTGGGGATCCAGCTCAGATACATACAGGCTCCAAACCCAGACAATATTGCTGATGCCAAGAAGTGCATGCTGACAGGAGCCTGATATGGCTGTCTCCTTAGAGGCTCAGCCAGAGCATGACAAATACAGAAGCATATGCAAGCAGACAACCATTGAACTGAGAATAGGGAACCTAATGGAGGAGTTAGAGAAAGGATTGAAGGCAGTGAAGGGGCTTGCAACCCCATAATAACAACCATACCAACCAACCTGCTCCCAGAGACTAAACCACCCTCCAAAATGTACACATTGACAGACACATGGTTCCAGCTACATATGTAGCAGAGGATGGCCTTGTAGGGGAGGAAAAGTCCTTGGCCCTGCCAAGGCTAGACTCCCACAGTGTAGTTTAGAGCAGAGACTGAAGGAATGGTCATTCAGAGCCTGCCCTACATGTGGCAAATATATAAAGTGCATGCTGAAAAATACTGGATGTAGATCTCTCAAGAGACACAGCCAGAATGTGTCAAATACAGAGGCGAATGCTAGCAGCGAACCGCTGAACTGAGAACAGGACCCCTTTGGGGAAATTAGATGAAGGGTTGAAAGAGCTGAAGGAGCTTGCAACCCCATAAAAATAACAATGCCAACCAACCAGAGCTTCAAGAGACTAAACCACTATGGAAAGACTATCCATGGACTGACCCAGGGCTCCAACTACATATGTAGCAGAGAATAGCCTTGTTGGGGTACCAGTGGAAGGGGAAGGAAGCCCTTGGTTCTGCCAAGGTTGAACCCCCAGTGCAGGGGAATGTCAAGGAGGGGAGGTAAGGGGTAAGAGGGGTTGATCGGGGAACACCCTTACCAGGGAGGGCAAGGGGATAGGGGGCTTATGAATAGGAAAGTGGGAAGGGGAATAACATTTGAAATGTAAATAAAGAAATATATCCAATAAAAATTTGATATTAAAAAAACAACAAAACAAACAAAAAAACTCTTACAAACCAAATTTAGGCATAATTTCAAACAGATCATCCACCATGATAAAGTTGGTTTTATGCCAGAAATGCAGGGATGGTTCAATATATTAAAGTTAATAAATATAAAAGTGATATACACTAGGAAGAAAGGTTGGAAATTTATTTTAACCTTTTATTTCATTTTGGTCATTTTATACATGAATGCAATGTATTGAAATAATAATATTTCCCATTTTCTCCTCCAACTCTTCCTGCTTTCCCTTCCTCCTTCCTTTACTCCCCCCTTCTCTATCTCTCTCTAAATCCCATTACATCTTATAAAATTAAACAAAACTCACATGATCCAATAATGCCCTTCTTGGACATTCGTCCAAGTGAATTGAAAATAAACAGTAACACAAAACCCATTATGTAAATGTTTATAACAACCTCCTAAACACTTGATACAAAAACAAATTTGCATAAATGAATTCTGGTTCGTTCTTATTGTGGAATTTTACTCAGCAGTAAATTGATTCAGCTACATAAAAGAATCTTAAATCCCTAAAGCTGTAAACATTGTGTGAAATTATTTGTTATACGCTGTGGAAAGTTGAACAGAAGAAGTGGAAATTAGATGAGTTCTTGCCAAGGGTGAGGATTGAGGAGTAGCATGCCATCATGACAGATACATGGGATTTGGAAGTTAACGAGCTGCTAAACATGGCCCACCTCTCTGCACATACACATGGAGTCATAGGCATATACAAGTTCTGCCAACCAACTAGAGCTAGAAGAGTGACATTTCTACATGGGGGGGGGCACAACATCCAGATCTCAGTTTCTAAATACCCTTGTTCTATAAAATGAAAACAAAATAGGATTCTTAGAGAAGAGGCTCATTCTAAGGATAAAACAAGGAAAATTTAATCGTGATATCTGAGAACAAAAGAAGCACTAAAAACAACAGCATTGATGAGCAGCAGCACAGAGGAGATGGGAATAATTTGTAGCTTAGTTAATGGTATCGATTCACACTAACTCCCTCAGTTTTAATAAACACAGTGTTGTGTTGTAAGACAACACTAAAGGACCTGGGTTAAGGGTATATAGATACTAGACACTATCATTTTTATAGCTTCTCTGAAAGTCAATTCTTTAAAACTCTGATGAAATTTGCGTCTTCTATCTTAACAGACCTTTAGAATACAAGAAACCTCGCAGAAGCACCAACCAACTATCTGAAGTAATGAAGCATCACAGTGAAGTGACTTTAAAACCAGCCTCTGGAAAACGTTGCACACAACATCTGTTCACGGTCTATCCAGAAGCACACATGCTATTCCTCTACAACTCATGCATAATTTGATATCTAGTACAATCACTAACACTTCCTGCCTATCAGTTTTTTTTTCAACAGATGGTTTGAAAGTAAAAATTTCATGATCAAATACATCTAGGAAGTATACCGCCCTATGGTGTATAATCCTCTGCACTTTCAAAAGGCATATCTCTCAAAGATCTCCAAGATCATGTGTATTTTTATATTATACTACAATCAGTTCTATTCTTGACTGTTAACATAAAATAGCTTAGTTTTGCCCTAGTGAGATGATTCAACAAGTAGGCGTTTGTCATTAAGCCTGAGATCAAGGTTTAATCACTGAAACTCACATGGTGGAAAGAGAGAGCTGGATCCCAGTTGTCTTTTAGTTGATACACAGCACCATGGTGTAATGCACACTAAAATAAAATAAAATAGATGTAATTTAAAATTTAAAATTAGGTCAATTCCACGTTTATTTTGTAACTAGTCAGGAGAAAAGGTCTCCTATAAGTTAGTGTCTTCTTGACTTAGAGTTTCTATTGCTGTGATAAAATACCATAACCAAAAACATCTTGGAAGAAACGTTTATTTGGTCTTAACACCGTTAGATAACAGCCCATCACTGAGGGATCTTCGGGCAGGCACTAAAGCCAGGAATCTAGAGGCAGGAATGGAAGCTGAGGTCATAGAGAACTGCTGCTTACTGGCATGTTCGTGGCTTGTTTAGCCTGCTTTGTTTATTTATTTAATTATGTAAAGCTTTTATCATATAATATAGTTTGATTTTTCCTTCCCCTTCCCAATCTCCTTCCTTATAACTACAAGAATCATCAGTCACAGGGTAGCATGATACATAAAAACCTGAGCCCTCCCATATCAATCACAGGCCAACCTGGTGGAGTACTTTCTCATTTGAGCGTTCTCTTCCCAATGACTCTAGCCTGTGTCAAGTTAAAATGAAAGTAGCCAGTATACTTCTGTATGCTAAGGAAGAGATACTCAGAGAATCTCAACAATGGCACCTAAACAAGGCCTAAAAATGAGAACACCAACTGACATGGCAGCATGAAAGAAGAAATCCCTAAAACACTTTACTTATAGAAGGGATACAAAGAATTAACAGATTGAGAGGGGAGGATTCAGTCTTCTCCTGGGATAAGCCCCCTAACAATCTAGCTAATATTAAGAGGTCAGCTCTAAACACATATGAGCAATGCTAAGTAGCCTCGGTAGCTTATATTTCTCAATACACACATATATGCTCACAAATATATGTTTATGAATAAGAGGCCATGAATTTGAGGATTTGGAGAATCATGAGAAGAACTGGAGGAAGAGTAGTGTAAATAAAATAGTATACCAACCAAGAAAATAAATAAATTACCATTTTAAAATATTTTAAAGACCTTAGGGAGGGAAAGGTTAATTTCATCCTACAGATTCAAATCCATTATCCATAGAAGTCAGAGTAGGAAATGAAGAAGGCCAGCAAGGGAAAAAAGTGTATTTTTTAACTTGTTGTACTAATATATTGTAGAAAACTTAGAAAGACTTTTTCCAATGTAATATTATCTATACAATTAGAATAGATAATAAACATAAGTAAATTCATATTTCATTGGGGAAAAAAGATTATGATCCTTACTCCATACATTCCCAACAGGGTAACTTTTGCCCACAGAGAAAGAAATTTGATTTCTGAACATCGATCATGTTCTTCCCGTTGCCACAGCATACAAACAACTCCGTGAACTGCTATGGTTTTAATTTTATAAGGCGAGAAGTGGGAGGATTTACAAGAATAAATGCACTAAACTGGCTTTGGGGAGTTGGTACAATAATGAAAGAAGAAAACAGATTAAGAAACACTGTTCTGAAACACTAGTTCTCAACTTTGTATGCAATTATAATTACCAGAAGACATAAAAAGTGATGAAATGAGTCTGCCTACTGATTCTGACTAATTAATCTTGGATGTATCCTGACTATAAAAAATTAAAGAATAAAAAGCTACCCAAGTGTAGCCAAGGAAGGGAAGTACTCACTTCAAACATCACAGTGTAATAATTGGACCAGTTGCAACACCAGCCATTGGAAATCTGTGATAAAGTTAAGATGCAATTCCCATCCCATGCCTGTAGCATTTAAAGACTTTCAGGTGATTCACTTTCACAGATACGTTGAAAACATTGAGCTAGATTTATGATTATTAACCCATGTGACTATTAGAATAGCTACTAGTCTAAGTATACAGAGCTCTAGCCCCCTCTAGAACCATTGAATCAAACATGCTGATCTTGGGCACTTGGTCTACTACTTTTATACACTGTGAAGATTATTCTAATGCAGCGACCTGGATAATGTCCATGGCTCAAATGCAGAAACATTATTCTAATTAGAGTACAGATATAATGACCTATTGTATTTTGAGTAAATGGCAGTTTATGAGAATATCTAATGTCAAAATTTTCAGTGGGCAGAGGAGACTGACAGCTATTGACAGTGCCTTTGCCTTACAGAAGCTTTGCAGTTTTATGAGGTCCCATTTGTTGATTCTTGATTTTAGAGCATAAGCCATTTGTGTTCTGTTAAGGAAGTTGTCTCCTGTGCCTATGTGCTCAAGGCTCTTCCCCACATTCTCTTCTATTAATTTCAGTGTATATGCTTTTATGTGAAGGTCTTTGATCCACTGTATATAGATTCATTTCTGGGTCTTCAATTCTTTTCCATTGATCTATCTGCCTGCCTTTGTCCCAATACCATACACTTTTTATCACTACTGCTCTGTAGTACAGCTTGAGATCAGGGATGGTGATTCTCCCAGAAGTTCTTTATTGTTGAGAATAGTTTTCACTATCCTGTGTTTTCTGTTATTCCAAACGAATTTGCAAATTGCTCTTTCTAACTCTTTGAAGAATTGAGTTGGAAAATTTATGGAGATTGCATTAAATCTGTAGATTGCTTTGGGCAAGATGGCCATTTTTACAATATTAATTCTGCCAATCCATGAGCATGAGAGATCTTCCCATCTTCTGAGATCTTCAATTTCTTTTTTATGAGACTTGACGTTCTTGTCATACAGATCTTTCACCTGCTTGGTTAGAGTCATACCTATGTATTTTATATTATTTGTGACTATTGTGAAGGGTTTATTTTTCCCTAATTTCTTTCTCATCCTGTTTATCCTTTGAGTAAAAGGAGGTATTAGAGCTTAACCATGCCATTTGTGGCAAGATGCATTCTATTGGAAATCACCCAGACAGGCCAACCTGAAAGTCCACTAAGCACATTTCAACCCAACACAGGAATCTGAGGAAGAGTAGGAAGAGGACAAGACTGTAAGCCCTCAGTGCCTGTTCCCAGTGACATTCTTCCTTCAGGAAGGCTGTACTCCCAACAGATCAATATCTCACCTACAATATACAAATACTGAAGAAATTAAATAAGAAATCAAATGTCCCAATCAAAATGGGCTAGTCATCAGATACATTTCTTAAAACGAAAATACCATTGACAAATAAGTAAATGAGAAAAAAATGTTCAACATGGCTAGCCATCACAGAATGCAATGAAGCTGCGGTACAGTTCTATCTTGACCCAGGCAGGGTAGCAGCCAGTAAGGAAAAAACAAAACAAAGCAAAATAAAAAACCAACAAAATGTTCTAGTGAGAACACAGAAAAGGACGAATCCTTGAGCACTGGTGGTGAGGATGGAAAGAAGTAGAGCCACTGTAGAACACAGGATGGAAATTCCTTATAAACGTGAAGAGCAAAACAACCTGTTATGCTACATCCAGGGACCTGCACAGAATATACTAAGTAAACATATCACGGAGAGGAGGGGCTTTCATATCAACCTGTTTTAACACTATCATATGGACTGTACACACCTTTAATCCAAACACTCAGGAGAAAAAGCCAAACAGAGCACTCTGATTTTGAAGCTTATGTGGTCTATGTAGCAAGATCCAGGACACCCAAAGCAACATTGTGATAGCCTGTTTTGACCTAGACAAATCCAAGCACTTTTCAGAGACCCAGATGAAAGGACAAAGGGAGACTTGTTCTGTGTCCTTGCCTATAGGAAGACTTGCCAAGATCTGGTCTGAGGATGAGATCAGGACCTTGAAGGAATTAAGATTTAGGCTCCTGGGAACTTATTTTTCCCCAAAGATACTGGAGTTATTGGTTTCAGGGTGGTTTTGTGAACTTTAGGTATTCTGTGTTCCCCTTGTACAACATTGCTTAACTAGTTTTCTGCTGACTTTGTCACATTTCTCTCATAAAAACTTCATATAATGTGCTCTACATTTTAATAAACTTATTTGGTATAAGACATAGCTTGTATAAGACCTCCTGAACTTAAACTTTTTTATTTCTTTATCTTCTGATGCCTGTTCTTCTCTTTCAGAGATAGAGATCAATATCTCAGAAAGAGTCTCACACCTTAACCAACAGGCTCCTCACATTCCATATATACAAACTCTCACATTCCATATATACAAATGTTCTCACTAGAACATTTTTCATCAGGGTCTAGACAGATGCATCCATCTAATCCTCCCCCATGTGTCTGTATCAATGCGCAGATCTGACTTGCAATATCCAGGCAAGGACAAGGACATACACACTGTATGGCAACCCAGCTACCATTGTCATGACTTTATTCTACTAACAAGAGAAATACACATAACCAGACCTTATCACAAAAGTAAAATCCATATGAAAGATCAAGACAGTAACTCTCCTCCTAAATAAACTAGTCATACAAAATTACTTATCAATGAGAACTGCCCACATGAACCTCAGGACACAGGACTTAAAAGACAATCATAAACTTTACCAAAGAATTCAAAGTATGTAAAGAAGATTGAAGAAAGAGCTCGATAAACTCAAGAGCAAACATTTGAGTTGTGTCACAGAAAGCATACATAAAGCTGATGTAAATGATGAAGACAGCCCAGGGTTTGAAAATGGAATTCAATAAAAATATAGAAACATTGAGGAGCAATAAATTTAAAATAAACATGGTATTGAAAAAAATTCAATAAAATAAAATGGAAGCCCAAGGGAAAGTGCTACACACAGAATGAATTAATTAGAAGACTTGAGTTCTCAACTTCTCCTTCTCCAACTTTCTCTTTCCCTGAGGGGTTTATTATCCTTTCTTGAAGGATATCCTTTCTCAGCCTTCCTGAGGGAAGAATGTCACTGGGAACAGGCACTGAGGGCTTACAGTCTTGTCCTCTTCCTACTCTTCCTCAGACCCCTGTATTGGGTTGAAATGTGCTAATGGACTTTCAGGTCTTTCTATCTTTTCTTGACAGTCTCAGATGTAGAACTGTGGTCTGAAAAACTATAGCACTAAGAGTTTTCAGTGACACAGAGACAGGCAAGCGTGGGAGTGGGGCTATGTAAGAATGAGAGAGTGATAACAGGAAGGAAAGGGAGGATTCATAAGAAAACTAAAGAGGAGTGAGAAAAAGACCCTTAAAGATCCAACCACAACTACAAGAAATAAATCCAAAGAAGACAGTAAAGGAGACAACCAGAATGGACAGAGCAATGGAGATTAAAGAGAACATAATTTTCAGTGCCTTCAAAAATCAAGTTAAAGCACATAAAACCAATTAAAAATACATGGGAATAAAAAATTCATAAGCTATAACCATACTCAAATTACTTAATGCATAATCTAATGATCTATAAATACACAGAAAAACACAGAGCAGGAAATAAGAGCAAGCCCAATGAATCCCACCTCTACCTTGCCTCCTCCAAAATGTCAAAGCAAGTTATTTCTAGTGAAGAAAACTCCCTCAGGGACAGATGCTTATTTTTGTTTTCAGTCTGAACAAATCCACAATTTATGTGCTCAACTGTGTTTATGAAATAGTCTATAAATGGGACTTTTCAATCCTGGGAGTAAGTACTTTTGGCAGCTAACTGATTCCACAAACAACATACCTTATGTGGGTTTGGTCAAGTATAAGTCCCCTGGGGCCCATTCCCAAAGCTCTGTCTTTAGACATACTCTAAAAGATGAATATATTTCTTTCTTTAGGTCTGGGAGATCTCAGTCCTTAGATAGAGGATTTGGTTTCCACTTCTAGGTTCTTAGGGATTACATTCCTTGTCACTGTTAAGATATAAATAGAATGGTTCTGCTTCTAACTTATTCCTGTAGAGAATAAAAGTCAGAGGGTTTTGGTTTTTGGTTTTTTGGTTTTAGTTTTGTTGGTTTTTGTTTTATCGGTATTGTTTTACATAAATTTAGATTCAAATCCTTAAAACGCTTAATAGTTGATACAATTTGTCACAGCCTGTGACACTATCATCCCATGAACAGTTGTAAAGTTTCATTGTACAACCATATAGTGCCTAAAAGGGAACAAAAGATTACAGTACATGATTTTCTGGTGGGCTATTGAAGAACAAGGGCATGTAACTTATGGACATTTTCCTAGATATCTAAGTAGAAGCCAGAACAAGAGATGGACAAAGTAGTCATGCTCAGATCAATCTGTGAATAAGAGATCGTATCTAATGGAACAGATCTCTAGATAGGGCACAGAAGAAATAAATATCTTTAGAATATTATACAAAAACAAACAAACGAACAAAAGTCAACAGGAATGTAAATGGAGGGCATAAAGGAGGATGAAGTGAAAAAAGGCTGCAGAGCTCCCCAAATTACACAGGCAAGAACAGAAAATAAACCCATCTGTCTCAGACACAGAAAAGCACAGAAAAGATGAAGTGAACCCAGACCTAGGAGTCCAGAGAAGGTGCCCACCATGAGTTACAGTGATTATTCCCAAGACTCAAAAACTAATGATGTTTTCCAACTCTGAAAATCTTGAGGACCAGTGACTGTTTTCATTTTGGTCATTTTGAGTAGATTATATACAACTATGTCTAATCTACTATTCTATTTTGTATGCATGTTCTACCATGTTTGATAAATAATGATTCTACTAATTTCAGAGAGGCAGAGATAAAAAGTTGTTTTGAATTAAAATAGAACAGACTATGAGCTTGAATTAATGCTGTGAAATGAGTAAACCTTTTGCAACTCTATTATCATTTTTAAAAAAATTTATTATTACTATTTGTAAATCTTTTTTACACAGTCCATCCCCCTTCCAGCCTGCCCTCCAACTGCTCCCCATCCCACTCTCCCCTATATCCAAGAGGAGATCTCCACCCCACAAGACCTCCCCATTTTTGAATGTAGTAAATATAGCATATTGGGTGAATGTGAATCACTAGCACTGAGAGGTGAGTCTAATAGGCTAAACACTTCACTTCCACCAAGAGGTTGATGTTTTGATCGTCCTAGTAGGTATGTGTGTGACCTTGCATGGTAAAAACTGGACACAAGGAGTGATTCCACAGCAGCTAACCAATAACGTGATTGAAACTTAGTAAAAGATAGTTCTGGCCTTCAGCCTCTAGCACTGTCACATAATGAATTTATAGAGATTTACACTGTCAATGTGTGTTTATTTGTTACACCAATAAGAAATTAACATACCTGGAATAAAAGACAGAGCAGAGCAGAGACTCCATATTCACTAATAGTAATGTTACTGAATATTTAGTACCAGTAGGATTTGCTGTCATTCTAGCTATGGGAGTGGCCTGGGGACTTCTGGGTAGTTTTGGCAAGAGCAAAAAAAAAGTTACTCAGAAAGGTGCTCTAAAAAAAATGCGCTCAGCATCCTTTTTCCATTACATTACTGATAAGGGATGTATTAGTGACAAAATAGCTTTAAAATGTCCTTGTCCATGTAGCTATATTCTTTTAAATCTGCCTCAAGACTTGTTCTTAAAGACCCTGAAATAGCCCTCCATCTGCTGGCATCCTTACTAAGAACATGTCCTCTTATTAGTAGCTGAAAACAATATATGGTCACTGTGAAAGACAACGCCTATTTCACTATTTCAAGATGGCTCCTGGATGCCATGTGCTTCATTTCTCCGAATATGGAGATATGGTGAGATTGAGGATCTTCAACCATAGAAAAGTATACATCAATCTCACCACATTGGTGGCTATCAGTGGCAGGGACTATATGACTTTCTAGGTCAGGCATGGAGCTGACTTTCCAAGTCTTCAGAGCCCATGGCTCTTCCTTCTCTCATCAGACCCTTTCTGATTCCTTCCAGAATAAAAAATCCAGTATATAAGTTATCTACAGACCTTTAACAGGACTTCATTCTAATATAGTTTGCTATTTCCTCATGTAGGATCCTAGCATGAGTAACTAGAACCCCCAAATACCCAAGGTCCCTGTATATTATCAAACCGGAAAACACTAAATCTAAATGTGTAAATGTGATCATGAATTGTGGACAATGTGTGTATGTTTGGTGAGGGGTGACTGACTTTATAAATAGATGCACTGAAGTTGCAAAATGATTTGTGTTAAAAATGATTTGAGGGTTCATGAGATGCCTTGGTGAGGGGGCGCTGAGTTTCATCCCTAGGATCCATATGGTAGAAAAAGAGAACTAACTTCAGCAGGTTGCCTCTGACCTCCACATCTATGACATTGTATAACACACACACATACAAATTTCTAATATTAATAAATAAAATGCAATGGAAGATTTAAAACCATCAATTAGAAGCTAAGAACCTACACTCAAATATTACATGTAAGAATGGGCAGAGATAGTGTTTTTATATTTTTATTATACTTTATATTACCTCATATAATTTATATTAATTTTAATATCTAAATTTATAGTTGTAAAAATTATTATAATTTATAAACATATAAATCATAATCAAGATTTATATATATATGAATGAATGAATAAATGAGTGAAATTTCTGAATTCAGAAAACAAAGTTCAAAGTGAATTTTAGAGGTACATACGTGGAACACCTCTTACTGCAACTCTTGAGATGTTGAATCAAGAGGATTGTGACTTTGAAATGAGGTTATATCACATGGAAAAGCGATGTTGCCAGCAGGAATAAAGGGGGGGAAATGAGAAGGGAAAAAGAGCTGGAAGATGGGAGGGAAAGGAGAGAATGAACACACTTGAAACCTTACAATAGAAAATATTTGTGTGGGCTGCAGCGGTGGCCAGTGGTTGAGAGCATGAAATACTCTTTCAGAGAACCTCAGTTCAATCCCCAACAACCACATAGTGGCTCACAACCATCTATAATGTTAACTGGTAACATCTTCTGGTGTGTACCATATATATAGAATGCATATACATAAATAAAAATTTTGAAGAAGAAAGTATGTGTGTGCCGATCAGAACTGAGGTTAGCATAGTATTTGGATTTCATGACCCAGTTTCATATTCTTACTCCTATTGAGGCAAACCCAGTACTCGGTGCATTAGGCAACCCCCAAATATAACTAACATTGTTTCATTCACTGCAAAGTATTGAAAACATGAAGCGTTATCTCAATACCCTCTGTGTGGAGTGATCATTACTCATTTCTTTGTATTAAAGAATTGCATGTATTGATTGGGTGGCTAGGATTTTTTTCTTTCCAAACAGAAGAATTGAAACTGACACAATGAGGGCTGTTTCCCACTTTGCGTACAGGAATAATACACTGTTAGATCTGTGTTGCATAGACGGTACCTCAGACATAACAAACATTGATGGGTCAAGTGGAGGCTATCTAACCTTGAATTGAAGTCTGCATGTTTTGAACTGTTTTGATAAAGTAACAATTTTTAGTTTCCAACTTGTTTCATGTTGAAAATTTAGGGTCACTGACATGATTAGAAAATTGGATTCCCACATACATCAGATTTGGAATTTAAATGAGATCATGCTTAATTAAAAGAGTTCTCCAGATCATTAACGATGAAACACGGGGAAAAGATGTAGCAGAGTCTAGCACACAAGAGACTTAAGACCTTATTCTCAACTACTACCGTCTACTCCCTCTCATGGAATTTTTATACACAAGGCCAGGATTAATACAGCAAAATGTTGTTTCACAGATTGACTGCAAACTCCTGCTTGGTTTGAATGAAAGAACAAATGACAAATAGGCTTGGTAATTCTAAGTGAAGAAATAATAGAATGATATGTGTTAGTAGAAATATCCACTATGTTTCCAGGACCCTACATTGGTTTTGTAAATTACTTTGGAATCCTACAATAAGTGCTAGCTGTAAGCACTGAATTCTAGAATGCCTGAGATTTCAGCTAAGTTCCACATATATGATCTGCTGCCATCTTGTTTCATGTATGTCTGTATGTGAGTTGTTTGCAGCACACGCTCATCTCTCTCCTTCCCTCCTTACCTCCCTCCCTACCTCTCTTTTCTTCTCCCCCTCTTCCCCTCGTGTGTGTGTGTGTGTGTGTGTGTGTGTGTGTGTGTGTTTCTGTGTCTGTGTTGACTAAAGCTTTTTTTTTTCTTTTCCTAAAGAGGTTCCATTTGGATAGGCAGATCCAGAAGTTACCAGCATTTTAAAGTATGACATAATAAGTATTTGGTTAAACTTAATATTTTGGTTACCCTGAAGGATGGCAAGATACTGTATGTGGTAAAGAAAAGAGTCATCTACCTTCATTTACTGAAGGCTCTATTGAATAAGAGGCTTGGTTCAACACAAAACTTGCTAAGGTGTTCCCAGAATTCATGTAGACCCAGTGATTTGTTGACAGTTGAGACTGGGAGATTTTAATTGATGCTGATGGTCTAACCTTTTATTGCTTTCATAGCCATTATTTATGGGCTGTAAATTATCTGGAACTCTTTGAAGCAGAAAAAATAAATTTGCTTCCAACAGCCAAGACTCATTTGCTGATATTCCAAGGATAATCATATGATGTGAGTTTATATTCCTGGGGCTGGGAAGGGAGCCATTTTCAGTACCATACTGCAGCAAGTAGCTTAATCTGAACATTAGTGGGAAAGAATGTGACTAAGACTAGAGGGAGGAAAATGAGCCCATTGGGGTGGACAAAGGCAAAAGATAATAATGCAAGAGGGTACTCATTTCCTTTACAAACCGAATTAACTCATTCCTTTTAGCAGCTGGGGACAATTTTTCTTGTTTTAATAGGAATCAATTAGTTTTGGCTACACGTAAATCAAACCAAGGCTTTGTGCTTCTCATACTTGGCTTTTGTCTTCTTATATGAAACTATATTTTACCATAATATGTACAGACCCCATGATCTCAGTTCTTTTTCTTTGGTTCTTTCCACAGATATCATTGGGTTGAAACAAACTTCTGTGTTCTGCCCCAAAACACTCAGTGATCTCAGGGGGAGATTATACACAGAGCATTTCACTAAAACAGAAGTTCTCAACCTGCGAGTTATGACTCATTCGGGTGTCGCGATTACATATTTACATTATGATTCCTAATAGTAGTGAAATTACATTCATGGAGTAGGAACGAAATAGGTTTATGTTGGGGGGAGGGGTCATCACGATATGAGGACCTGTATCAAAGGATCACAGCATTAGGAAGGTAGAGAACAACTGCACTGAAACAAGGGGCTGGTGAAGGGCAACAAGGTACTCTCTCGTCTCGGCCATCGTTTCTGCAGTGGTTTCTTTGCACTGCTGATTAAACCCCAGTTGTCGCTTCCAACCCCGACCAGCAGGAAAGGAGGGACACCATGACATTCTTCTCAAAGCAGTTTATTCAGGAACCTTTTAGCATGCAAGCAGCAACAATCTCTCTCCAGCCGCCCGAGTGCACTCCCTTATAACCTCCCTCAACTCCGCCTCAACCGTCCAGTGTAACCTCTGTTCAAAGGTCCATGTCACATGGCCTGATCTATTGTCATGGTGCGCCTGCGCAGCTCTCACGATGGGGCGTGGCTTACTTTCAGGTGCTAGCCTTAAGAGTTGGCAGCAGTCCCAGGCGCCATGTTGGGATTGCCGCTACACCCGCTCCCCACACCCGGTATACTGTTCTCCTTGTGGGCTTTTCTCTCGGTATTATCTAACCTGCTGTACAATGTCATTGTTGTCACTTCAGTCAATATTGTAACTGGTTTACCAAGAGCATCTATTGGAACACAGTCCAGGAATGAAGTCATGTGAGAATTCGGAGTGCTTATAAAAAAACTGTCCTAGAAAATAAGACAAGAGTTTGGTAACCGCGATTTTCTTCAAAGCACAGAGTTGTTCTTGGAATGTTTTTGTGCTCCTCCCAGGTGTAGTCGATAGGAGTAAATTTATTTTTGATTACTTGTTATTGCTTGCTGCTGTTATTCATCTAAATATGTAAACTATCATTTGTACACCTCTATGGAAATACATGTTTTTGCCACAGTTTGAACAAATGAGTTTACTCATGCAATCTTCTTAACCTTTAGAGTATAAATTGTCTGAGTCTCTGAATACAGTTGGCTGTTGCATGAGACTTTGGTCTGTTTCATTTATTGGCTCAATTCTCTCAGGTTCTACCACCTCTAGAGAGGTGTCACATCACCTTCCCTTTGCAAAGCTGTGACAGTCCACACGCAACTCAACTCTTACAATAATTCAGTTAAGCAGAAGTGGGATGGGTATTGGTTACGGTGAGAGGTGAGCAGGAAAGGCACAGGTACATGCTCTAGTGTGCATGATACTTGGGATACATTTAGGGGTTGACAGCAGAGGGGGTGACTAATGGTTTTATATGTAATGGTTAAGATCCTATCCAGACAGCAATTTCCTGTACCAAGGAATTCAGGTTTATCCCCTAATTTTTTTTATCAGATTCAGGATATCAGGTCTTATGATAAGGTCCTTGTTCCATTTGGATGTGAGCTTTGTATAGGATAGGAAATAAGAATCTAGGTTCTTTTACATGTAGTAGTTGTTTGACCAGAAATATTTGTCGAAGATACTCTTTCGTCTCCACTGTCTATTTTTAGCTTTGTCAAATAATCAGGCAGCTATGGTTAGTGGACTTATGTGTGGGTCCTCAATTCTTTTCTCTTGATGAATTTGTCTACTTTTGTGCTTCTTCTAATGCAGTAGCTGTACGATAAAACATGAAATCGGGACCAATGAAACCCCCAGCAGTTCTTTGTTCAGAGTGGGTTGTTTTGCCTATCCAAGGCCTTTTCTGCTTTCATGTGAAATTTAAGAATATATTTTCAGTTTCTGTGAAGAGCTGTATTGGAATTTTGATTGAGATTGCATTGAATTTCTATATTGCTTTCAGTAGTAGAACCATTTTCACAATATTAATCGTGCCAATCTATGATCATCAACAGTTTTTCCATTTTCTGATGTTTTCTCAAATTCATTTTCAGCATCTTACATTTTTCAAAATGGAAAAAAAACAAGACTTTTACTTTTTAAATAACATTTATTCTAAAATATTTTTTAAAAAGGTCCTGTGACAGGCCCAAAGTGGGATCCAGCTCCAGGGGAGACCCCAAGACCCGACACCATTACTGAGGCTATAGGACATTCACAAAAAGGGAACCTATCATGACTGCCCTCCAAAAGACCAAACAAGCAGCTGAAAGATCAGACACAGATCTGTGCACCCAACCAATGGACAGAAGTTGCTGACCCCTCTGGCTGAATTAGGGGAAAGCTGGAGGAAGCTGAGAAGGAGGACAACCCTGTAGGAGGACCAGCAGTCTCAATTAACCTGTACCCTTGAGATCTCTCAGACACTGGATCACCACCCAGACAGCATACCCCAGATGAGATGAGGCCTCTAACACATACACAGCAGAGGACTCCGAGGTCTGGGTTCAGTCAGAGAAGATGCACCTAACCCTCAAGAGACTGGAGACCCCAGGAAGTTTAGAGGTCTGGTGGGGTAGGGGTGGGGGGTGTAGAGGTGGGGGGTGAGAGGGATGGAGGGTGAGGGGTTGGGGGCTGGGGAGGTGGGGTGAGGGGATGGAGGGGTGAGGGGTTGGGGGCTGGGGAGGGGGGGGGGGAGGGAGTGGGGAACTGGGGGTGCAGAATGGGGGTGGTCCTCCTGGAAACACAGGGAAGGGGCAGGGAAGAGGTATGGGACATGAATTGTTGGAGGGAGAGTTGTGGACCAAGAGGGGAATAAAATCTGGAGTGTAAAAATAAATAAATAAATACATAATAAATAAATAAATAAACAAACAAATTTTAAAACGTGCAGTAAAAGTGAAGATGCATAGTCTGGAAGCACATTTGAGCTGATGTGCTCTCCTGTAATACAAGTATGCAGATACGTGTGGTAAGTGCTTTGCAGATTCATCACATAGACTTGTATAAAAACTATTTAAAATAAAAAAAAGAGATTTATATTCTCTGGGTAGTATTATTTTCCTCATTTCTTTCTTCCTATTTTCATCAATTGTCTATACAGAGGCAACTAATTTTTTAAGTTAGTTTTGTACGTGTAACATGATATCACCTTTGCCTTCTTTCTTTCCTGTTTGTATCTCCTTAAGTTCCTTCACCTAACTTATTTTAGGACATCAGACACTATAGTGAGCGGGAGGGGTAGGTATACTTGTCATATGTTGCTGATTTTAATGGAAATGCTTTAAATTTTTCTGTTCATCAAAATGATGATTGTGGCCTTACTGTATATGCCTTTATTATGTTTATATATGTTTTCTGTGCTCATGAAAGGCCTTTGCGTTTTATCAGAGGCCTTTTCTGCATGTAATGAGATTTTTACCCTTGTGGGGGGTTATACTTGATTTACTTGTGTTAACACAATCTGTCTCTCTGGAATGAAACCAACTTGATAAAGTGAACAATTTTTTGTGTGTTTTTAAATTCTATTTTCAAGTATTTAATGAGAAATTTTACTTCCATGTTTATCAGAAATATTATTCTACTATTTTCTTTTGGGTGCTGGTTTGGTTGATTAACCGGATGTTTTTATTAAAAAAAAAGTATTTGGAAACATTTCTTCTTTTTTCTATTTTACAAACACCCACAGTCAAACTCAAAGTACTCAACTACTCAAAGTACTTTGAGTAGTGTTAGTATATTCCTTCTTTGAAGGTCTGCTAGAATTCTGAACTAAATTTATCTGGACCTGAACTTTCTTTAGTAGAAAGGTTTTGATTGCTTTGTCTATCTCGTTGGATTCTGTGGGTCTGCTATATAATTTATATTGATTTAGATTTGTAAGACCATATATATCCATAAATTCGTACATTTTATTCTGACTTTCCAGTTTAGTGAAATATGTATAGTTTTTCAAAATATGTCCTTATGATTATCTGAATATCTTTCATATCGTTGTATCATTACCATTAACGTCTCTGATTTTTCATAGTTTGTATCCTTTTTCTTTTGGTTACTGTGACTGAAATTTTGACAATGTAGGTAAGCTTCTCAATGAACCATAATTTTATTTCATAGAGTCTTTGTAATGTTTTTATTGTTTTTTTTTATTTCAGGACACTTGCCTTTATTGTTATTAACTCCTTCCTTTTCCTTTTTTATTGAATATTTTTAATTTACATCTCAAATGTTATTTCCTTTCCCTGTTTCCCATCCATAAGCCCCCTATCCCATCCGCTTCCCCTTCCCGCCTCCCAGCCCTGGCTTTCTATTTTTATTTCATTAATTTTAGCTCTGATTTTGATCATCTCTACCCATCTACTTTTGGGTTTGGTGTTGTTTGTTGTTGTTTTCCCAAGGTCTTCAGGGACATCATTGAGTAATTAATTTAATAACTCTCATTTTTTAAAAAAAATATAAGCACTTAGTACCATAAAATTTCCCTCCCAAGACTACCTTCTTTGTGTTCCACAAATTTAGGTATGTTGTGTTTTCATTTTAATTCAACTCTAGGAAGTGTGTACTTTCCTTTCTGATTTCTTCCTTGAACCAATTATCATTCATGTTTTGTTCATATATTCCATGAGTTTCTGAACCTTCAATAGTTTCTATTGCTGTTGATATCAAGTTTTAGTCCATTGTCGTATGATAGAATGTTAGATATTTCACTTTTCCTATATTTATTAACATAAGCATTGTACCCTAACATGTTCTTGACTGTGGGTGTTTATAATTTTTTATTTTAATGAGTATGAAATGTTATTTCTTCTGATTAATTTGGTATAAAGTCTATTTTATCAATTAGGCTAGCTAAAGCTCTTTGTAGTGACACACCACTTCCAAGTATCCAAATATATGAGCCTATTGGGGAAGCATTTAATTCAAACTACTAGAATTTGTCTGTGTCATTTTATGTGAGAAATGAGTCCACTAATATCCAGACTTATTATTGAAGATTAATTCCTTTCACTTGCTGATTTTGTAATATTTTCTCAGATCTCTCTTTATTATTTCCTGCCATTATTTGTTCCCTGTGACATCTTAGATATGTTTATACTTTTCTCCTGAATTAAGTATTCCTTCTAACATCTGCTTAGAGTGACTTTGTGGTCATAAATTCCTTTAATGTATTCTTATCATGAAATATTGTATTTTTCCTTCAATTTTAATAGACAGTTTTGCTGGATATAATTGTCTTGGTTGGCAGTTGCAGTCCTTCAAATCTTGGAATACGTCTTTTTAGGAGCTTGTGACTACAAGGTTTCCTGTCAGATTATCGGGTAGGCCTACTCTTTTAAAGTGACTTGACCTTTCTCCCTCACAACTTCTAATACCCTCTCTTGATTCTGTGTTTTTAACATTTCAGTGATATCATGGAGCAGTTCTTTGGTCTTGTCTATTTGGTGTTCTTTAGACCTTTTGTTTCTGGATGGGCATATCATTCTCTAGGTTCAATGACTGTATTAAAAATAGAGCTAAACAAAGAATTCACAGCGGAGGAATGCCGAATGGCTGAGAAACACCTAAAGAAATGTTCAACATCTTTAGTCATCAGGAAATGCAAATCAAAACAACCCTGAGATTTCACCTCACACCAGTGAGAATGGCTAAGATCAAAAACTCAGGTGACAGCAAATGCTGGCGAGGATGTGGAGAAAGAGGAACACTCCTCCATTTTGGTGGGGTTGCAGACTGGTACAACCATTCTGGAAATCAGTCTGGAGGTTCCTCAGAAAATTGGACATTGAACTGCCTGAGGATCCAGCTATACCTCTCTTGGGCATATACCCAAAAAGATGCCCCAACATATAAAAAAACACGTGCTCCACTATGTTCATCGCAGCCTTATTTATAATAGCCAGAAGCTGGAAAGAACCCAGATGCCCTTCAACAGAGGAATGGATACAGAAAATATGGTACATCTACACAATGGAATATTACTCAGCTATCAAAAACAACGACTTTATGAAATTCAGTAGGCAAATGGTTGGAACTGGAAAATATCATCCTGAGTGAGCTAACCCAATCACAGAAAGACATACATGGTATGTACCCATTGATAAGTGGCTATTAGCCCAAATGCTTGAATTACCTAGATGCCTAGAACAAATGAAACTCAAGACGGATGATCAAAATGTGAATGCTTCACTCCTTCTTTAAAGGGAACAAGAATACCCTTGGCAGGGAAGAGAGGCAAAGATTAAAACAGAGACTGAAGGAACACCCATTCAGAGCCTGCCCCACATGTGGCCCATACATATACAGCCACCCAATTAGACAAGATGGATGAAGCAAAAGAAGTGCAGACCGACAGGGCAGGATGTAGATCGCTCCTGAGAGACACAGCCAGAATACAGCAAATACAGAGGCGAATGCCAGCAGCAAACCACTGAACTGAGAATAGGACCCCCCCGTTGAAGGAATCAGAAAAAGAACTGGAAGAGCTTGAAGGGGCTCGAGACCCCATATGTACAACAATGCCAAGCAACCAGAGCTTCCAGGGACTAAGCCACTACCTGAAGACTATACATGGACTGACCCTGGACTCTGACCTCATAGGTAGCAATGAATATCCTAGTAAGAGCACCAGTGGAAGGGGAAGCCCTGGGTCCTACTAAGACTGAACCCCCAGTGAACTAGACTGTCGGAGGGAGGGCGGCAATGGTGGGAGGGTGGGGAGGGGAACACCCATAAGGAAGGGGGGGAGGGAGGGGGATGTTTGCCCGGAAACCGGGAAAGGGAATAACACTCGAAATGTACATAAGAAATATTCAAGTTAATAAAAAAAATATTTTCTATACCTTTGCAATAATATTCTTTTTCTACTATTACTTCCATAATTCGAAGGTTAGGACTTTACATGATTTCCCAAATCTCTCCCATGATCCTTTCGTGGTTTTCTTTTTAACTTATCATTGAACTTCAATGTGTAATCCAATTCCTTTGCTTTTCTTCATGCTTGAATCTCTATTTTTCAAATTATCTATTCTGTTGGTGAGGTTTTCAGGTGAGGTCTTAAATTGACTTATTGAGATTTTTCATTTCGGTTTGGGTTTTCTTTAAAGTCTTCACATTGGTTTTCATGTCTTAAATTGTTGGACTGCCATTTTTATTTCATTCTCTTGTTTTTCTTTTTTCTTTTATGTTTAGTCTTCTCTGAATACTTTCAATTGTTTTGCCATAGTTATAATGTTATAACTAGATAGATAGATAGATAGATAGATAGATAGATAGATAGATAGATAGATAGTTTTTTTTCTGCAGTTTCCCCTCCCTCCTCTCCACCCATTCTCTTCTATTACCTTCTTTCCCATCCACTCCTCCCCAGTTTCCCTTCAGAAAAATGCTGGCCTCCCAGGGATATCAACCAAATATGGTATGTCAAGTTACAATAAGACTAGGTACCTCCCCTCCTCATATTATGCCTAGATGAGGCAATCCACCAGGAGGATGAGGGTCCCAAAAGCTTGGGAAAATCTCAGAAACAGCCCCCACTCCCTGTTAGGAGTCCCAAAAAACAAGATACACAACTGCAACATATATGAAGAGGGCCTGGGTTAAACCATTCAGTCTCCCTGATCATTGGTTCATACTCAGAGAGCTTCTGTGAGTCGACATCTATTGTATAATCATTCTTTTTAATTCTTTACCTGAGAGTTCATCCAGGCCAGTTTCACTAGAGCTTATTACAATGGGATTTGTATTTTTCGGAATGGTGATGTTAATTTTGTTTCTCATGTTGCTTATATTTCTACTTAGGTATATGTACAACTGGAGTTAGTTTATTAAGGTTTCTTTCTTTTCAAATCACCTTTCTTATTTTAGCACAAGTATTTACAACGTTCTGAAGGGGCAAATGCATAGGTCTGTAATATCAATTTTCTCTGATTAGTATTTGGTTCCTGAGATTCTAACTGCAAGTCCATTCCAACTAGTGTTTTCAACCTTTTGGTCAAGAATCCTGGAAAAGTTTTTCCTCTCACTGTGGCCTTGTCCTTGTCTTCAAAAACACAGAGCAATTGGGGAGGGTGCTATACAAGCAACTGAAAGAGCTCTAGTTTTCTAGATCATATGTGATGGCTGGGTGTTCTTGGTGTGGAGCTGGCACAGATCTGGCAAATTCCAAAATTAGAAAGTAGCGAGGAGAAGGTGGTAGTCCTCTGCACGCAGTCATGAAATTTGGTGACCTGAATCAAGGGGGAAAAGGAGGAAAGGTGCATATAGCCTACCTGGGTCTCTTTGCCACCTAGCGTCCTTGGAAGGGAACAGACTACAATTGGTAAATCCCAAAGGAGAGAGACGACCTCCTTAGAAGAGGCAGTAATCCATGACAAACAGGCATGTAACATGGTTGATCCATGTGAAGGAGGACCAGATAGGTAAAGACTCTCAGTGCTACATGTTGGCTGTTGGGCAGTCTCACTAACTCCCATAACATGCTGAAGGAAATTCTCATTTTACATTTTTAAAGAGAAGTGTAATGGCACTTAGCAGGGTCAAGGAGCCTGCTGCATGGCATCTGGCATGTATGGATCATAGCAGATTTTAAACTGAGAGCAAGTTTACATCCCTTTCATTTATTTAGTTGAGTGACATTCTCCAAAGATGGGACATCATCTTGTCACCAATTACTACATAGACGCTTTGGATATTGCATATATATTCAGGCCTTCTAATATGAAGGCTTCCTACCTAAAACAGAGAACTCTGTTAATGTGAACCAGTAGTTTCTAAGCATCAGACAGTAGGCCTGGCTCATATGTGCAGAGCCCTTAAGCCCATAAATAGCAAGGTAGACTTCTTGTTTCAACCTAATTGTAGGAAATGGTCCCAAATGCAGGCCACAGAGTTAGTGACAGCCCATGCTCCCACTGTTTGGACTCCTGCAAGAGGACCAAGCTACACAATTGTAACATATGCAGAAGTTTTAGTTCAGTCTCATGCAGGCTCCCTGGTTGGTGGGTCATTCTCTGTGAGCCCCTATCCATAGTCTCAGAGAAGCTAAGTAACAAGAAAGACTCAAGTTTGGGGATGGTGGGGATAGATGGTATTAATTTCACAATGAAGGGAAAATAGAATAGACATTGCAGGTGGAAGGGGGTGCAGGACACTTGGAGAAGAGGAGTGGGGAGAAATTGTTTCCAGGATATAAAATAAAGAAAAAATGGAGGAAGGAAGGGAGGAAGGCAGGAAGGCAGGAAGGCAGGAAGGCAGAAGAAAGAAGAG
The DNA here is from genome assembly GCF_011064425.1 of Rattus rattus. Taxonomy (NCBI): domain Eukaryota; kingdom Metazoa; phylum Chordata; class Mammalia; order Rodentia; family Muridae; genus Rattus; species Rattus rattus. The sequence goes on along the minus strand of NC_046161.1, from coordinate 21,702,225 downwards.
AGAGGAGAGATGGGGAGGGAGAGGGAGACGGAGACAGAGACAGAGACAGAGAGAGAAAGATGAAAAAGTATCACCTAATTACCTAAAATAGGTGTCTAAATTTCTACATTATGTTTTTCGGGTTTGGTGTTTGAGACAGGGTCTTATTATGTAGCTGGCCCTGGATGCATTCTTCTTCTAACTCAGGTCAGTCCCACATGTACTAAGATTACAGCATCCCCACCTCACATTGCTAGGAAGTATTTTCTCATGGGGCTTGTCAGAACAAATCTTTTTACAGGAAGAAACAACATCTTCTGTGTGCTATCTCCAGAGTTAATCAGGGTCCTCTGGAAAGTGATTAGGAAAGACTTCTTGAGTATGATATAGCAAATCCTGAACCATGTGCAAGCAGGTTATATGAATGAGCCATTCCTCAACTCCTGCAGCAACCCTGAATTATAATCCCATCTTTATCCTAAAGACAATAATGCCCACATGATTAGCCACATAAGCAGGAAGATGCTTACTACACAGAGCGTACTTGGCTAGTTTGTGACTGTTTGCTAGCTATTAGTCTCCAAAGGAGCAAGGAGGTGGTTGCTGGGGCACCGAAGAACAATGTGGTAGCTATCATTTATCTTACTTTGTCCTTAGATACTCAAATGCATGTGTGCCTTGAGGAGTGGGTGATCTTTGAATGAGTTACAAATCATTCCATACTAACTATACATTCGGCACCCAAAGCCAGAACTATTAAGGAAGCTCTCTGATTCACAAATATGGGGAAACTTATTTCGTTTTTTAGAAACATCCCCACCTTGTTTGCTAAGACATGCAGGAGTTAGAAAAAACAATGCTGGTTCCCAGCCCTAGGGCAGCTCTAGAGGCAAGAGAAGAAATAAAATGTCAAGGCTTGAGGCTGGTGCATGTACAGTGCTCAGACATGATTTCAGCAGCTGGTTTAGAAAGCACTAGCCCACTCTAACTTTAATCAATGACTGATCTTTTTCCTTACATGAAGTCTCTGGGTACAGCTGTAGCTCCCTAGTGTCAGACCTAATTTTCTCCATTTCTGTCATTCCTTACTCTTTGTTCACAATATGGTAGCCATGGCCTTGGATACTACATCTCATTCACAAAAGAGATAATGTGAGGACAAAGAAGCTTTTGATTAAGAAACCAAAGGACCTCTGGCTACTCATAGCAGGAGTTGTATCAGTGGGTTAACCCAGGCTGAAGAAGTGGGGGTACGACTCTGTAGGCATTACACTGTGAGTTGAGAACATGGACAGGAATTGATCAACTAAAACTCTATATACCCCCCAAATGAGATCACAGATTTACACACCTGACCACATCTGGTTCATGCAGGAGCTCAGTCAATATGGGCTATTTTTGTTCTTGTTATCACTGCTGAAGACAGTCCAGATGCCTTCTACAAGGTCTGTTCTTTTACAGTATCACACTCATGTTTCTGTGCTAAGACAGCCCCCTAGTGCAGCCCTTGCCACATAGTATATTTTCCATTCTGCCAAATGTAATATCCCCAGAACAAACGCACTGCATCTTCCACCCTGGTGAATCCAACATTGCTTTGTGTTCATAAAAATGTGTATTCTTCTGAATCAAATTAATTTTCTGTCATTAGAAACTTAATGGAGTATTTTGATCAAGCAAGGCACTTCGTTTTATAAAATATAAATGTCAAGAAAAGGGTGATATTTGAGTGATGGCTCTGTCTTCCCTGCAAAACATTTAAACTAGAAAGTTGATTTTCAAGGAGATGAGGGATGAGGAACCTGCTACACAGTTCTCAGAACAGATGTTAGTAAAAGTATTTTTGTCACATTGATGAAGTAAATAATAAATAACACTTACAAATGCCCCCTAGCATTTGACTGAACATATTTCCAACTGTTTATACCTGAATTTAGAAAGCATTACAGATTATTTAAACTAAGATTTTTATATATGCACAAATCATGCTTATAATTCAATGTGCTTTGCTTCAAAGAATTCTTCTGGCAAAGATTATTCTTAAGACTGCTTGAGGATCAGCCTGCTTGGCATTTTCTCAAACATGCATCTGGACCTGTTTTCAGGTAAAATCTTTTTGATAAGTATCTGATTTTGTGAATATTGAACTCATGTAGTGACAAACCAAAAAAGATAACCAAGCTGTTAGATGAGCATGTCTTAAAACAGTGTATCTCCCAAGTGACAGGACTGATGTTGGTGTCTTGCTCTTAAAACAAATCCCCAAGACTGCTATGGAGGAAAAAGACCATGGGATATAGATTTAAAGGGCAGTGCAAAGCAGAGGAAAGTTTGCCAAAGGTGAACAGAGGCAGAAGCCTGTACCTGGCATGTACAACTTTTTGATTTTTTGTGAAAACCAGCTTCTCCCCATCTCCATTCTCTCTCTCTCTCTCTCTCTCTCTCTCTCTCTCTCTCTCTCTCTCTCTCTCTCTCTCTCTTATCTGTCTCTGGGTTTGTGTTACATATTATATATAATATGTAATAAGTTAAAAGTTTAAACAATTTCTAACATAGATTTGTGATAAACACAAGTGAGTGATAATTACACTGACACCATTGTAAATGAGAATTTATTCTTCCTAAATATCTAGAGATAACATGTTTTGACTATGATATTTATTTATAAATTGCCTAAACTATCAACTATGTATTGCAAACTTGGTTCATACCTGGTGCAATTTTAAAGTAGGATGTAGTAAACAAATTCACTGAAACACAAATATCCTACAAACTAAGAGATATCAAATGGTGTTAAGTAGTAGTAAGAAGGAAAATATGTGATATGTAGAGTAACACAAGGACAGCAGTTGGTTTATATGGGGTACTGTATAAAACCTAAGTAAATAAGGAGGGAAAAGAATAAATAGGCCACATGGAGATCTGAGAAAAGGAAACTTCTGGTTGAGACAAAAGCTTTGACTATGTTTCTTTGCAATAGCTGGATGGATAGATGGTGTATGGATGGATGAACAGATGGACACATGAATGTATGTATGTATGTATGTATGTATGTATGTATGCATATATGTATGTATGTCTCTAGATGGATATAGTGATAATTATTTGTGGTGGTTTGAATAGGAATGGCCCCTATAGATTCACATTTTTGAATGTTTGCCCATAGGGAGTGGCACTATTAGAAGGTGTGACCTTGTTCAAGAAAGCATTATCTCTGTGAGAGCAGAATTTGACATGTCCTATGTTCAAGCTATGCCCAATGTGGCACATTCTGCTGCCTATAGATCAAGATGTAAAACTCTCAGTTCCATCTATAACACCATGTCTCCCAGCACAGTGCCATGCTTCATGCAAAAATGATAATGGGCTAAATTCCAGAAACTGTAAGCCAGTCCCAATTTAAATGTTTGTAAGAGTTGCGTTGGTCACGATGTCTCTTTACAACAATATGACCCTAACTAAGATATAAGCTGGTACCAGGAACTGGGGTATTACTGTAATAGGCCTGACCATGTTTTTGTTTGAAGAAATTTTTGCTTTGAGACTTTGTGTTAGGAAAACAGCAAAGTGTGGTTAGTGTTTTTTAATTGGTCACACTAGTAGAAGCATGGAAGACAGTGGTGCTGGGTATAAATTTGAGCTGTAGATACCTGGCTCAAGGGTTTTCAGAGGAGAAGAATGTTAGTATGTAGTCTAGAGACTATTCATAAAAAACTTTGGATAAGAATGTGGCTGCTTTTTGCCGTTGTCTAAAATGTTTATCTGAGGTTAAAGTGAAGATTTATTGTATTAGCAAAGGCCATCTCAAATCAGTCTAATATAGATTGTTGTGTAGTTACTTGTGTTCACTTTTATGAAGAGCATTTTGAAGAAAAGAAGGAAATTGAGAAAGAAAAATAGAAAAATCTATGGTTCAAAGAGAAAGGGGATAAATAAATAGATAAATAGATTAAAATATTATATGGAATAAAGGAAATGGTGACTCCAGAGCAAAACTCTACCCAGATAAGGATCTATCTGTAAAAACAAATTAAAAAACAGTTTATGTACAAGGGTGATGGTACATGTTTTTAATCCCAGCACTCAGGAGACAGAGGCATGTAGATCTCTGAGTTGAAGTCAGCTTGGACTACAGATCAGGTGTAATTGATTGAGGTGGCCATGTTCCAGCCCCAACAACCATTAGAACTTAGCAGCTTCAGCCATGTGGCTCTGGCTTTAAAGCTAAGGACAGAAATGTGTTATGGAATCTTCCTCCATGACTAAAAAAAGTTCTAAGGCCAAACATGTGTTAAAGGTGTCCCTGCATAGAGGCCCAGAGAGACCACTATATGAAGTTGTGAAGGTGAAGCCTTGATGGCCTTAGAGACCTCAAGAGGTTAGAGATGTCAGAGCCATGAGATACTGACCAAGGAAAACTACAGGGAGTGTAACCGGCCCAAAAGTAAGAAGGGTATAGAAATCAACAATGCTGAAAGGAGCTCTGTGTGTGTGTGTGTGTGTGTGTGTGTGTGTGTGTGTGTGTGTGTGTGTGTGTGTGTGTTCATTCTATAAGTTCTGGTCATTCAGAGAACCCTGACTAAGACAATTAGATAGACAAGTAGATTAGTAGCTATAGTTGGCAACTTAGGTTTGACACTGCTGGAATACAACTCCATGACAAAAAGCAACTTGGGGAAGTCAGGGTTTATTTGGCTTAATGTTGAGGCCTGCTCCTTTTAACATAACTGTAGCCATTTTGTATTCAGTCCCCATTTTGCACATAAAGTGAAATTAAGTTCAGGTTCTCAGGCTCCACTTCCCAGAAGTAATTATCCATTGCTGATACGGAAAAATTGTCCTAAAAGGTTATAACACTATGGTTGTAATACTCATGCTCTGTTATCTCAGTGCTCTGAAACTTCCCTGTTTACCACTCGTCTACCACCCCTCTACTTTGTCTAGTTAGCCAAAATGTAGTACTCCCTCCAGCCTTGCCTTCTGAACTTCTGAATTTGGTTATTTTTTCCTATTAAAAACCCTGCCCTAAAAAACAGAATGGTACCACAATTAGGTTCCCAAATCTTTCTTGTGTTACTGATCAATCAGTCTTGGGATATGTATTCAATAAACTATTTTGCTTAACTGATAACAGTATCATATAGTTTGTGTGGTGATTACATACCCTGCGCTACCTGTCCAGGACTGGCATGGCCCATGGGTGGATGGATCAAATGCACTGCATGTTTGACTGCAGGAAAATTTGTTGGGACTATTTTCTCAATTTAGCTTCCATTTTCCCAAATGTGTTTAGGTTTAAGTCAATCTGAGTATAAATTAGTCTGGATCTTAATGATGTACATCTAACTCAACCACAACTTAACTTCCCAAAATGCCTAGCTAGTAGATGGTAAACTGGGATTTGAACTCCAAGCAGATCAGTTTAAAAGTTTATGTTCAAAGTCATCAAGCTTCATCACACTTTGACAATTGTGCATACACAAAATTTGATTTGCAGGGCTCATTTTCTATTCATTTCTAACCCAAGTCAACTCCATAGAGATAAATGTTAAAAGCTAAGACTCTAAGCTTAAGGAGCTGGATGTTCATAGTCTTTTCTCCTATAAGACTCACCATAGAAAGGCAAAGAGAGGGCTTGGAGCATCTATATGTGAAACTTATTACCATTAATATATGCTGTACACTAAATCACACAGGCTCTCTGAGGTCCTTGTTCCATGTTGCTGAGGGATGAGATATTATGGAAGTATTTAGGGGACCTAGATTCTTCTGCATCAATTACATTCTGATCACAGGACAGGTAAGAATGATCTGAAAGACTTGTTAAAATAAGATCAGTGACTTCAACCATATTAACCATCAGATTTTAGTTTAAGGCAACATAGCTTACTTTTCTAGATTTCAGGACCATCCTCTGAGAACTATCATTCAAACATCTAATGAGTGGTCTCATACACCCTGAACAATTCTGCAATTTCAGTCTTTTTTGGTCATGTTTATCCTGTACTTTATGGCTACTTATAAGGGAGTATTTACCATGCATGTCTTTCCAGGTCTGGCTTAAAGATACAATAATTTACCCTTTACTTTAGAAGTATGCCTCATATCACTAAGAATTTCAGTAAGATAGAAGGTCCTTGAATTTTGGTCGGATTTACTTGCCATCCTTTAATGCACGTATGTGTTGGCACTGAGTGAAAAGACAACAGATAATGTCATCTACCTAGTGACCCAATGTGATATTTTGGAGAGGAACAGATGATCAAGATTCCTTCAACTAAGTTACGACACATAGGGTAGCTATAATTTGTTTGACATGCTGACCTGTTGGAATCATGTGACCCTTGTCTGCAATTCCACAAGGTAGGAGGTGGGGGTTGGGGAACCATTTGTTTCTGATTTCCGAAAAGTTGTCATGGCTTTTATCTTAAAGGAACAGTGTACCTTTTATTCAGGAGTCAGAATTCTCAATTTGGGTTAAAAGTAAGTTCTTACCCTTGCTGGTCACAAAAATGTTCCATTAACTACAATTTAGGTAGTTCTGCCCCACCTTAAGATCATTTAGTTCCCAAATAAATGACAGAAATCCTTTATACTTATAATAAGCATTAAAAACATTAGATCTTAGCAAATGTCAACCTTCCGTGCTATATTGCCTACTCCCCTGTCAATAATTGGAAGATATAACGTGCTATGTTCCACCTGGGCTGTTCCTACTCCAATGAGCCAGCCCTTATGGCCATGTACTTATGATCTTCGTCCTTCTCTCTCCTTTCTTCCTCATGGTCTCTGTCTCAGATCCCAAACCCAAGAACTAAAACCCCACCTACCTTTCTTCTGCCCAATATAGGTTGTAGGCATCTTTATTGGCCAATCAAATATAACTTGGGGCACAATGTTACATGGCATCATTTGATGTATGTGAGGAGCTCCTTGTCAAAGGAATCCAGATTTTAGGGGCCAACATTTAGCATAACAACACATAGCAATCAACCAAACATCATCACGCAGCTTTTAGAATGAACTCTAAAAGCTTCATTTAGCCTTTCCAACCATAATAACCCTCACTTCATAGGTCAATGAAGTAATGTGAGAAATCTGCCAACTTCTAAGTATATCTACTATAATTATACATTCTGGGACTAGGAGAATAACCAAAGGATGAGTTCAAAGACCCACTGAATCTACTTAGTCAGATCTCAGCAAAAATTTCATTGATCATTTCACCTCAAAAATTTCCTACTTAACTGGAGGGCCACAATATTTTTTTCAGATCTTCCAGAATTGGTATCTATTCAGAACCAGTATTCAATAAACCCTTGAAATTTGGTCATTTTATTTCCTCTAGTTTGTAGTTCTCTTTGTAAAAAGAGGGACTGGAGAAAGGTTAACTATCTGATTCCCAGGTATTTTATCAAGGTCCTTCTTCACAAGAACATGAGCAACCCTTCATCGAGGTGTTCTGGGTCCGTAAACTGGCTCAAGTACAGAAATTTGCTAGAGGGCTGAAATTTCCTTTTGCTGTGATCCGATGATCACAGTGGTGGCCCCGATCAGTCAATGAATGACTTCTAATTATCACTTTGGTAGGGATGCTGGACCTGACAATTCTTTTATCATCACTTCAAATATCTCAGCTTTGCAAACCTTTACTTTTGATAATGAACTCCTATGATGCCAATGCTAGGTGACTCAGTAGAATTCAATTGAACTAAATATACAGGATGTATCAACTAATCATAAAGGTGGAACAGAGATGTGTCTTTCTAGAGTAGTCAAGTAGAAGAACTAAAGATTCCGATTTCTGCACTGGCCAAAATAGTGAACGCATGACTAGTCAACACACTGATTCCAGAGGTTTTGTTGCTGAAAGTAAGTTAAATGAATTAATTTAGAGCCTATTTCACATTTTTTAGGTAGAGATATAAACTCTCTCTTTGCCCTTGAACACATTCATGCAGTTGATTCTATCGGCTTTAACCATCCGATTCTGAGGCCAGACTAGCGTCTATGCCCAAGGACAATAGAGGGCACTCGTTAAACAAACTGCTTCCCTGCACTTTTTGAGTTTGAAATGAAGTTGCCTCTTTGTGCTAGCTTAGCACACACAGCCTCGGCCTGAGAACCACTGTGATGTTTAATATTGATTGTCAACTTAACAGAATCTAGAATCATGTAGAAGGTACACCTCTAAGCATGCTTATCCAGTGTTTTCTAATTGAGCTGCTGCAGGAAGATGGACCCAAAATGGGCATGATGCCATCCATGGACTTGAATCCTAAGAAGAAAGTAAACTGAGTACCAGCTTTCAATGCTCTCTATTTCCTGTGTGGATGCAATGTGAATGGTTGCATCATACTCCTACCACCATGTTTTTCCTACCATGATAGACTATCTAGTCTTGAACTGTGAATCACAATAAACCCTTTCATTCTTAAGGTTTTTTTGTCAAAAATTTTGCTACAGAAATGAGAATGGTAACTCATAATTTCTTATCCCCCCACCGTAAGAATAGAGGTCCTTCTCTTTACAATGATCTTATACCTTGGGATATACCTGAGAAATTCCTAGACCTTTGAAGAAAAAGAGAAGGGTAAGATCCACTAAGCTGCCTGTGGATCCTGCCTTGGATCTTCATCTCAGGTGACCTCTGAGCTTGTGGCTGTTTCTTCTACTGGAATGTGGATAGTATCTTGCCTTCTCCATTTTTGGTTATAACAACAAATTAATTCCAAATCCTAAGGATGCCCTGTGGCTATCATCATTTGAATAGCACCTTAGCGTTTCAAGGTATTTTCACCCCAGTTATCTCTGAATTCATGAAGCCAAAAAATCTAACACATATCCAGTATTACTTGTTTATGTCTTTTCTCCTCAAATGTTTGACTCCTTAGGATATGACATCATAACCTTCACTGCTTTCTCATGTCCCTCGTCTCTGTCCCTTCTTTCAGTGGAATAGACCAATATCTATCCTTGTACATGATACTTATCATATCAATATCTTCATATCTGACTTCATTCCTGAGCTTAAGATGCAGCTGCTTGTACATTCTGATTTCAAACTAATTGTTAATTCCCTTATATGCTCCCCACACTCTTACTTACTTTTAAAATACCACCACTCTTCATTCACTACTGAGAACAAAAAGCCATGAAGTCATGATTGGTCCCTCTATTCATCAAACCATAATTTTCTATTACACATGCAAATTCTCCCTGCCATCAAAGTCATTTCCAAAATCAACCATCTTCTCTATTTCCAGTGTGATGAGAGCCATTCAGCACATCAACTCCTGTCTGGGAAAGACAACTTTTAAACTAATCTCTCCCCTTTCCCTGGAGAATAAAAATCCATTATTCACTGAGAAGCCAACATGTCTTTCTAAAGTGCCAATCAGATCACATAAATCCTCTGAGCATTAAACATAATTATACAAAGTCCCATGAGAGCTAGGCTACCCCGAGTCACCTAGATCATTTCAATATCTGCTACTAAATCACAGCATACCTTCTTCCAAATATTCAAAATGGTTCTTCTGCCTAGAATTATATCTCCATTTGCCTTCTGCTCTCTTCTACACATTTTCCTGACTGCAGAGTAGAACATTATTCCCTTATAACATACCACCTCACTTCAAATGGTGAGCTCTCTCCTCTCTTCTCTTTCACTCTGCTTTTGTTTGTTTGTTTGTTGGTTGGTTGGTTTGCAATTTCTTCAAAGCTTCACTATCTGAGATTGGTTATTTTTTATTTGTATATTTTCTTTTACTTGGCATTCAACTATGAGGACTATGTTCTTTAAAGCATTTCAGTGACAAGTAAATGTTCAATAAATTCTGATTAATTCTTGACTTTTGTCTTGGCATTGTTTATAGTGGATATATATAAATATATATGTATATCATTGATAACATGAAAGTCTGTTGAACTTTCCTATTAGCTATAACAGTTTCCTTTTAAATGTTTAAATATTTTCTGTATACATTATCAATGTCTACAAACAGATACTTACTTTGACTTAAATATCTTTTATTGCCTCTTGTCTAATGTATGTGGAGAAGACTCAGGTGCTAAGCTGAGGAGAAATGAGGAAGGTGGGCCTCTGAGCCTTGCACCTGATTCTAAAGGGTATTTCACCACTGAATGTGATGTGCACTAGTAGTTTTGCTCATATGGCCTTCCTCATGATAAAATAAGGTCCTTCTATTCCTAAACTGTTGAAACAGGTCTGAATTTTTCCAAGGGCTTTCTCCTTACCAAGTGAGAAAACAATGTATTTTTTCCTTTGTACTATTAATGAGATTATAAGATTGACTAATTTTTAAGTCATCGATGATCCTTGAATTTTTGCAATGTGTCTTATTTAGCCATGGTATGTAATTTTTAATGTTATGTTGAATTTTATTTGTTTTCATTTTGCTAAAACTCTTATATTATAATTCATAGTGGTTGTGGGTCTTTAGAGGTTTTCAGTAATGTCTTTGGTCTTGGGTTTTGATACTAAGCTACTACTATCCTCAGGATGAGTTTAAAGTGTTCTTAATCTTCATTTTGAAAAAGAGAGGTTGAAGATAATTGATGCTAATATTTTTCAATGCTCAGTAGAAATCACCAGTGCAAACATTGGGTATTTTTTTTCTGCTGATATGATTTGATTAGTAATTCAGTTTGCTTGCTACTTAAACATCTATTTCTATTTTCTGATTTTCAAGATTCAGTTTACATAGATATTTCTGGAAATATTTCTTTTACAATTTGGTTATTCAATATATGGACATATCATTAACCATGGGATGCTCATATTCCATTTCTATAAAATAAATAAGAAGTATCTCAGTCCTGTGATTTATTCAAATCTTATATATTTTTTCTCAATCTAGCCAAAACTTTCTAAAGTTTGAAGAAAGTTTCCATTGATTTTTTTCTATTTTATTCTATATTTTTATAATTTCTTATTAGTTAAGAATGTTTCACAATGTGTATTGATTATATTGGTTCCATTCCTCCACTTCTCCTTAGACCCATCCTCCTTTTCTACTCAAATTTGTTTCCTATTTTACAAAAAAACAAAACAAAAACAAAAAACTATGAAATGTAGCTTATGTTGTGCTCTTCAATGCATGTCATTCACTGGAGGGCAGTCTGCGCAACAGGAAATTACCCTTAAAGAAGACCAATTCTGGGCTGGAGAGATGGCTCAGCGGTTAAGAGCACCCGACTGCTCTTTCGGAGGTCATGACTTCAATTCCCAGCAACCACATGGTGGCTCACAACCATCTGTAAAGAGATCTGATGCCCTCTTCTGGTGTATCTGAAGACAGCTACAGTGTACTTATATATAATAAATGAATAAATCTTAAAAAAAAAAAAAAAGAAGAAGAAGAAGACCAGTTCTCCCTTTCTCAGAAACTGTCCACTGCCGATAGCCCATTAGCTAGGGGTGTGACTTTATACCTACCTCTCTCCTCTCAGCATGCTAGAATGTGACTACAGGAATCTTCAGGATGCTCGCTCAACTGCTGTAAATTTATATGAGCTGCCCTGTTGTATTCTGAAAACTTTCCTTGTGGCCACTCACTGCCTATGACTTTTACAATATTTCTGACTGCTCTTCTGATACAACTGATAAGTCTTGGGTAGACAGTGTATGATATAGGTACCATCTGTAACACTAGACATGCTGAAGTCTCTTATGGTTTGTTTCATGATCAGTTGTGGGTCTCTATGTCAAACACCATCTACTATAAAAAGAAGCTCCTCTAATGAGGGTTGAGAACTGAATTATTCTGTTGGAATAGCAATAAATAACTAGAAGTTGGTTTAATAATGTGTCCATTTAGCAGAGTAATAGTATTAGTTTCTCCCATGGAATCTAGGGCCAGTCCATTCATAGCACTTTGACCCCAGTCATGATGGCAGGTATGGGAAAAAGTCTTAAATCCAATCAGAAAGTGGTTGGTTACTCAGATAACATTAATGCTACATTTATTCCAGCTGGCATGTTTTACCAGGCTGGTCACTGTTGTAGTTCACTGAGTCTATAGCTGAGTAAAATTCCTTTTCTACTCAACTAGTATGTATATCAACTTCAGGAATTGAGAAAGCTAGCCAGTAGGAACAAAACTCCCAGGAAAGCACCATCTCCCTAAGTGTTTGATAACAGCAGGGCAGGAGACAATAGAAAATGGCATTCTCTGATATTACAGTCCCTGTGCTGGCCTTGAGTATAGAAATTCCTAACTCATTAAGTGCTACAGTTCCTGTGTAGTCCTTGGCTATTTGAACCCTTAGCCTTCGGCAATAGCCAGTAGGATAGTTCTCAGCCTAGGCCAATTAATGATGCCAGTATGTGAGTCTCAAGCCCGCGCAGGTGGCTCTTTCTTCGGCTGTCAATTTGCAGTTATCTGAGATTTTCTCTGGGAAGCCAGGCACTCGGTTCAGAAACTAGATGGCACTAATCTCTTTTGGTGTCAGGGGGTATCAGCTGTCTATACAACCTTCAGCTGTCAAACTTCAGGACACTACCCATGCTATCATGTCCAAAGGGACCCATAGGGTCTTCAGTTGTCAAACCTGGGCTGGAGGGACTCTTCCAGCTGTCAAGCCCCTGCTTAAGACCAGTGTTGCAGTGCCGCTATCTGTGGCCAGCACTTGTTCGACTGTCGATAAGTGCCTGCAGCTGCCTTGCTGCTGCTTAGCCCCCTTCTGCCACCATCCTCAACTGACTCTTGATGTTTGCACAAAGGAAAGTAGGCCAGGAAAGGCCACTTGAGAAAAGTCTCTATTGAATCTAATGTTGCAGTACCATTGGACTCAGCACGAGAGACTGCCACCAAGTAGGCTTGGGCAACCTGCTTAAATAACCTGATTATGGGTATTTGGAGCAATTATAGCCATTTGTTTGATCAATCCTAGCTTTTCATTAGAGTCATAAAGACTTCTATTTTTAGACCCATCACGGCCTGGCCACCAGTAATAGCGATCCATTTACCAGGATAAAAAAATCTCCCTGTAGCCAAGGTGGAAATGGTTTACCGAGGTTTATTATTGAAAAGGTCTAGTCCAAACCATTTCAAACATCCCTGGCTGTGACTGCAACTTCAGGAGCCAACAATCAGCGCCAGTATTTTACATGCTTACCTCAAGGCATCCATGGACTACTCAGGATCACTAGTGTTGGCATAGGAGTTGTCCAGCTATCTGTTAGACTGACAGTCCTTTTGTTCCACAGAAGTTTTCAGAGAAAGAAAAAATCCAACACTTGTTATCCTCAGTGTACGTTAACTTTGATTTCTCTTCCCCAGCCTCTGTTACTAGTTATTAGAGAAACTGAAGTTAACTTACATCAATATCAAATTATATACAAAACACGAACCACGACAGTCTTGCATAATCCTAAACTATCACGACCTGGAATCTGGTTTGTGTAGTATAACTCTACCAACAGTATTACCTAGAAGTGGCTCCTCAGAGCCACAGAGAGCCCAGAGTGGAGCAATAGGACACGCCCTTAGCATAATGAACTCTCAGAAGCAGTTTCCTCAATCCTGTCTCAGAAGATGTCTGACTCTGTGCTTCATGCCTGTCAGAAATGCTTCAGGAACTGCTTCCTCTGCAGCTGCTCAGATCAGCCTGCTGCACCTCCCTTTCATTTACATAAGTGAACACTGTAACCTCTGCCTTAGCTTCAAACAAAAGACAGTGAATTTGTCAACCCCCACCCTTCACTCCTGCACAGCTCACATGCAAATGAGACACAGGTCTGAATAGCTTTTCAGATGGAGAATTTCCTTTCTTAGGGTTTAGGGAGAAGAGATAAACAGGTGAGACAATGGGGTCACAGCAATGAAACTAGTGTGCATGACGTATAAGGGGTGTGACATTGTGTATGTCTTGACACCTGTGGAATATACAAAACAAACACTGAAGTCTAATAACCATAATAGATTTTAACTAATAGATTTGTGTTCTTATTGTTCATCAATGATACCAAATGGACCTCACTGAGAAATGATAGTAAGAATAGGCAAACTGTAGGTGGAAATATTAAGAAAGCCTGAGCTCTGGTCAATTTTTGGTAAATTTAAAACTGGACTTTGGGAGCTGGGGCAAGATTCAGTGTCAGAGTAATGAAAAATCACTGAACTGTCTCTTTAAGAGACAAGATGACAAATTGACAAAAATCAGGCCATACCCCTTCAAATCTATTCCTTAAACATAGAACAGTCAGGAACCTGCTAAAGTACTGAAGCCTGTGTTAGGAAAAGCATAACCACCCTGCCTTACAATTGTAGAGTAAGTTTATGTAGGCAATCTACCTAGTGTCCGCCTCAGGCATCTTGGCAAACAAGATAGGCCAGGCTCAGAAATATGATATGGGTTGCTGAGGCCGCAGAGAGCTCATAGGCAACACCCCGCGAGCAAACTTGAGCCTCGGGACCGCAGGTAAGACCAACTTTTCTGCTACAAACGACTTGCCTGGTGAACTCAGGTCACACAGAGGCGGAGTTCCTCTGGGTCCAGACACTTCCGCTGTTTGGCCGGAGTCCCGGGCCGGCGGATCCCTGCCCTCAGCAGCTCTCTGCTCCCAGGCCCCGTGGAGGGGAATTCTCGCCGCCTGGTCGGGCGGGCACTCCTGAGGCAGCAGAGCGGAGGAGACCACCAACGCTGCCCACCCCTGCCCACATCCCTGGCCCAGGAGGAAACTGTATACGGCCTCTGGGTACCCGTAGAGGAGGGCCCAGGAGCAGCAGGTCCACTGCGTCTGAGACACCGCACCTGAAGGGACCGACCAGATAAACAGTTCTCTGCACCCAAATCCCGTGGGAGGGAGAGCTAAACCTTCAGAGAGGCGGACACGCCTGGGAAACCAGAAGAGACTGCACGCTGCACACAGTACTGATCCCAGAGGAAAACAACAAAAGCTATCTGGAACCCTGGTGCACGGAACCTCCCAGAAAGGGCGGCGCAGATCTTCCTGGTTGCTGAGGCCGCGGAGAGCTCATAGGCAACACCCCGCAAGCAAACTTGAGCCTCAGGACCACAGGTAAGACCAACTTTTCTGCTACAAACGACTTGCCTGGTGAACTCAAGACACAGGCCCACAGGAACAGCTGAAGACCTGTAGAGAGGAAAAACTACATGCCCGAAAGCAGAACACTCTGTCCCCATAACTGGCTGAAAGAAAACAGGAAAACAGGTCTACGGCACTCCTGAAACACAGGCTTATAAGACAGTCTAGCCACTGTCAGAAATAGCAGAACAAAGTAACACTAGAGATAATCTGATGGCGAGAGGCAAGCGCAGAAACCCAAGCAACAGAAACCAAGACTACATGGCATCATCGGAGCCCAATTCTCCCACGAAAGCAAACACAGAATATCCAAACACACCAGAAAAGCAAGATCTAGTTTCAAAATCATATTTGATCATGATGATGGAGGACTTCAAGAAAGACATGAAGAACTCCCTTAGAGAAATACAGGAAAACATAAATAAACAAGTAGAAGCCTACAGAGAGGAATCGCAAAAATTCCTAAAAGAATTCCAGGAAAATATAAATAAACAAGTAGAAGCCCATAGAGAGGAGTCACAAAAATCCCTAAAAGAATTCCAGGAAAACATAAATAAACAAGTAGAAGCCCATAGAGAGGAGTCACAAAAATCCCTGAAAGAATTCCAGGAAAACATAAATAAACAAGTAGAAGCCCATAGAGAGGAGTCACAAAAATCCCTGAAAGAATTCCAGGAAAACATAAATAAACAAGTAGAAGCCCATAGAGAGGAGTCACAAAAATCCTGAAAGAATTCCAGGAAAACACAATCAAACAGTTGAAGGAATTAAAAATGGAAATAGAAGCAATCAAGAAAAGAACACATGGAAACAACCCTGGATATAGAAAACCAAAAGAAGAGACAAGGAGCTGTAGATACAAGCTTCACCAACAGAATACAAGAGATGGAAGAGAGAATCTCAGGAGCAGAAGATTCCATAGAAATCATTGACTCAACTGTCAAAGATAATGTAAAGCGGAAAAAGCTACTGGTCCAAAACATACAGGAAATCCAGGACTCAATGAGAAGATCAAACCTAAGGATAATAGGTATAGAAGAGAGTGAAGACTCCCAGCTCAAAGGACCAGTAAATATCTTCAACAAAATCATAGAAGAAAACTTCCCTAACCTTGTATACCCATAGGCATACAAGAAGCCTACAGAACTCCAAATAGATTGGACCAGAAAAGAAACACCTCCCGTCACATAATAGTCAAAACACCAAACGCACAAAATAAAGAAAGAATATTAAAAGCAGTAAGGGAAAAGGTCAAGTAACATATAAAGGCAGACCTATCAGAATCACACCAGACTTTTCGCCAGAAACTATGAAGGCCAGAAGATCCTGGACTGATGTCATATAGACCCTAAGAGAACACAAATGCCAGCCCAGGTTACTGTATCCTGCAAAACTCTCAATCAACATAGATGGAGACACCAAGATATTCCATGACAAAACCAAATTTACACAATATCTTTCTACAAATCCAGCACTACAAAGGATAATAAATGGTAAAGCCCAACATAAGGAGGCAAGCTATACCCTAGAAGAAACAAGAAACTAATCGTCTTGGCAACAAAACAAAGAGAAGAAAAGCACACAAACATAACCTCACATCCAAATATGAATAAAACCAGAAGCAATAATCACTATTCCTTAATATCTCTCAACATCAATGGCCTCAACTCCCCAATAAAAAGACATAGATTAACAAACTGGATACGCAACGAGGACCCTGCATTCTGGTGACTACAGGAAACACACCTCAGAGACAAAGACAGTCACTACCTCAGAGTCAAAGGCTGGAAAACAACTTTCCAAGCAAATGGTCAGAAGAAGCAAGCTGGAGTAGCCATTCTAATATCAGATAAAATCAATTTTCAACTAAAAGTCATCAAAAAAGATAAGGAAGGACACTTCATATTCATCAAAGGAAAAATCCACCAAGATGAACTCTCAATCCTAAATATCTATGCCCCAAATACAAGGGCACCTACATACGTAAAAGAAACCTTACTAAAGCTCAAAACACACATTACACCTCACACAATAATAGTAGGAGATTTCAACACCCCACTCTCATCAATGGACAGATCATGGAAACAGAAATTAAACAGAGATGTAGACAGACTAAGAGAAGTCATGAGCCAAATGGACCTAACAGATATTTATAGAACATTCTATCCTAAAGCAAAAGGATATACCTTCTTCTCAGCTCCTCATGGTACTTTCTCCAAAATTGACCATATAATTGGTCAAAAAACGGGCCTCAACAGGTACAGAAAGATAGAAATAATCCCATGCGTGCTATCAGACCACCACGGCCTAAAACTGGTCTTCAATAACAATAAGGGAAGAATGCCCACATATGCGTGGAAATTGAACAATGCTCTACTCAATGATAACCTGGTCAAGGAAGAAATAAAGAAAGAAATTAAAAACTTTTTAGAATTTAATGAAAATGAAGGTACAACATACCCAAACTTATGGGACACAATGAAAGCTGTGCTAAGAGGAAAACTCATAGCGCTGAGTGCCTGCAGAAAGAAACAGGAAAGAGCATATATCAGCAGCTTGACAGCACACCTAAAAGCTCTAGAACAAAAAGAAGCAAATACACCCAGGAGGAGTAGAAGGCAGGAAATAACCAAACTCAGAGCTGAAATCAACCAAGTAGAAACAAAAAGGACCATAGAAAGAATCAACAGAACCAAAAGTTGGTTCTTTGAGAAAATCAACAAGATAGATAAACCCTTAGCCAGACTAACGAGAGAACACAGAGAGTTTGTCCAAATTAACAAAATCAGAAATGAAAAGGGAGACATAACTACAGATTCAGAGGAAATTCAAAAAATCATCAGATCTTACTATAAAAGCCTATATTCAACAAAACTTGAAAATCTGCAGGAAATGGACAATTTCCTAGACAGATACCAGGTACCGGAGTTAAATCAGGAACAGATAAACCAGTTAAACAACCCCATAACTCCTAAGGAAATAGAAGAAGTCATTAAAGGTCTCCCAACCAAAAAGAGCCCAGGGCCAGACGGGTTTAGTGCAGAATTCTATCAGACCTTCATAGAAGACCTCATACCAATATTATCCAAACTATTCCACAAAATTGAAACAGATGGAGCACTACCGAATTCCTTCTATGAAGCCACAATTACTCTTATACCTAAACCACACAAAGACCCAACAAAGAAAGAGAACTTCAGACCAATTTCCCTTATGAATATTGATGCAAAAATACTCAATAAAAATCTGGCAAACCGAATCCAAGAGCACATCAAAACAATCATCCACCATGATCAAGTAGGCTTCATCCCAGGCATGCAGGGATGGTTTAATGTACGGAAAACCATCAATGTGATCCATTATATAAACAAACTGAAAGAACAAAACTACATGATCATTTCATTAGATGCTGAGAAAGCATTTGACAAAATTCAACACCCCTTCATGATAAAAGTCCTGGAAAGAATAGGAATTCAAGGCCCATACCTAAACATAGTAAAAGTCATATACAGGAAACCAGTGGCTAACATTAAACTAAATGGAGAGAAACTTGAAACAATCCCACTAAAATCAGGGACTAGACAAGGCTGCCCACTCTCCCTACTTATTCAATATAGTTCTTGAAGTTCTAGCCAGAGCAATCAGACAACAAAAAGGAGGTCAAGGGATACAGATCGGAAAAGAAGAAGTCAAAATATCACTATTTGCAGATGATATGATAGTATATTTAAAGTGATCCCAAAAAAAGTTCCACCAGAGAACTACTAAAGCTGATAAACAACTTCAGCAAAGTGGCTGGGTATAAAATTAACACAAATAAATCAGTAGCCTTCCTCTACACAAAAGAGAAACAAGCCAAGAAAGAAATTAGGGAAATGACACCCTTCATAATAGATCCAAATAATATAAAGTACCTCGGTGTGACTTTAACCAAGCAAGGGAAAGATCTGTACAATAAGAACTTCAAGACTCTGAAGAAAGAAATTGAAGAAGATCTCAGAAGATGGAAAGATCTCCCATGCTCATGGATTGGCAGGATTAATATAGTAAAAATGGCCATTCAACCAAAAGTTATCAAAGATTCAATGTAATCCCCATCAAAATACCAGTCCAATTCTTCAAAGAGTTAGACAGAACAATTTGCAAATTCATCTGGAATAACAAAAAACCCAGGATAGCTAAAACTATCCTCAACAATAAAAGGACTTCAGGGGGAATCACTATCCCAGAACTCAAGCAGTATTACAGAGCAATAGTGATAAAAACTGCATGGTATTGGTACAGAGACAGACAGATAGACCAATGGAACAGAACTGAAGACCCAGAAATGAACCCACACACCTATGGGCACTTGATTTTTGACAAAGGAGCCAAAACCATCCAATGGAAAAAAGATAGCATTTTCAGCAAATGGTGCTGGTTCAACTGGAGGTCAACATGTAGAAGAATGCAGATCGATCCATGCTTATCACCCTGTACAAAGCTTAAGTCCAAGTGGATCAAGGACCTCCACATCAAACCAGATACACTCAAACTAATAGAAGAAAAACTAGGGAAGCATTTGGAACACATGGGCACTGGAAAAAATTTCCTGAACAAAACACCAATGGCTTATGCTCTAAGATCAAGAATCGACAAATGGGATCTCATAAAACTGCAAAGCTTCTGTAAGGCAAAGGACACTGTGGTTAGGACAAAACGGCAACCAACAGATTGGGAAAAGATCTTTACCAATCCTACAACAGATAGAGGGCTTATATCCAAAATATACAAAGAACTCAAGAAGTTAGACCGCAGGGAGACAAATAACCCTATTAAAAAATGGGGTTCAGAGCTAAACAAAGAATTCACAGCTGAGGAATGCCGAATGGCCAAGAAACACCTAAAGAAATGTTCAACATCATTAGTCATAAGGGAAATGCAAATCAAAACAACCCTGAGATTTCACCTCACACCAGTGAGAATGGCTAAGATCAAAAACTCAGGTGACAGCAAATGCTGGCGAGGATGCGGAGAAAGGGGAACACTCCTCCATTGTTGGTGGGGTTGCAGACTGGTACAACCATTCTGGAAATCAGTCTGGAGGTTCCTCAGAAAATTGGACATTGAACTGCCTGAGGATCCAGCTATACCTCTCCTGGGCATATACCTAAAAGATGCCCCAACATATAAAAAAGACACGTGCTCCACTATGTTCTCGCAGCCTTATTTATAATAGCCAGAAGCTGGAAAGAACCCAGATGCCCTTCAACAGAGGAATGGATACAGAAAATGTGGTACATCTACACAATGGAATATTACTCAGCTATCAAAAACAACGACTTTATGAAATTCGTAGGCAAATGGTTGGAACTGGAAAATATCATCCTGAGTGAGCTAACCCAATCACAGAAAGACATACATGGTATGTACTCATTGATAAGTGGCTATTAGCCCAAATGCTTGAATTACCCTAGATGCCTAGAACAAATGAAACTCAAGACGGATGATCAAAATGTGAATGTAGATCGCTCCTGAGAGACACAGCCAGAATACAGCAAATACAGAGGCATATGCCAGCAGGAAACCACTGAACTGAGAACAGGACCCCCGTTGAAGGAATCAGAGAAAGAACTGGAAGAGCTTGAAGGAGCTCGAGACCCCATATGTACAGCAATGCCAAACAACCAGAGCTTCCAGGACTAAGCCACTACCCAAAAGACTATACATGGACTGACCCTGGACTCTGACCTCATAGGTAGCAATGAATATCCTAGTAAGAGCACCAGTGGAAGGGGAAGCCCTGGGTCCTGCTAAGACTGAACCCCAGTGAACTAGACTGTTGGGGAGAGGGCAGCAATGGGGGAGTGTTGGGAGGGGAACACCCATAAGGAAGGGGAGGGGGGAGGGGGATGTTTGCCCGGAAACCGGGAAAGGGAATAACACTCGAAATGTATATAAGAAATACTCAAGTTAATAATAATAATAATAATAATAAAATAAATATGATATGGAACTTTCTAGCACCCTCTCAAAAGGCTGAGAATCAGAAACCCACCCTTTCCAAGAAGTTCTTTTCCTTCTGATCCCTATCATATTATATATGGTGCTTTCTCTACTAATGCAGCTTATCTCTAGCACTTGAAGGGAAAGACCTCTCTCTCCCTTCCATGATCCATCGTGCTGTGTTCTGAGAATTTGCCCCTTCAAAACATGGCCATGGCCTCCCATGCTCTTAAGTCACATTCTCCTCATACAGCTTATTCTAAGGGGTAAATTCCTTTTGTAAACCCACTTTTCCTTAAGAATATCTAACAAATATTTACCTAGCAGGCACAAGACCCTAGCATTTATAAAAATATACATTTCGAAACAAATTTTTTACATTAAGATTTGCCACACTAACCAGAAACACATTTTACCTAGAATCACCCATACCCACACCTATCGAGACCACAGACAAATTTTCTACCAAGCAACACATAACCACTACATGCTCCTTAAAAAAAAAAAGGAAGAAACAGAAACCAAGGGAAAAACACTCACCCAGGAAAGAAAGAAAAATATCAGTACTGAAAATTCTAGTCTCCCCTATCTCAGATGCTGAATAAAATCCCAAGCAATAGGAGTCAGAACAACATGTCTCCACTAGGGCCTAACAATCCTATGACAGCAGGCCCTGAATATCCCAAAATTACTGAAGCACAGGAAAAAATGAACATAAAATGGCCTTTATGAATATGATAGAGCAGTGGGTTCTCAACCTGTGGGTCATGACACCTTTAAATTTCAAATGACTCTTTTACAGAAAATACAAATATTTCAGTAGCAAAATTATGGTTATGTAGTAGCAGCAAAAATTGTTTAGTTGTGAGTTACCATACATGAGGAACTATATTAAAGGAACACAGCATTAGGAAGATTGTGAACCACTGTGATAGAGATCCTTGAAGAGGGAATGAATAATCCATTAAAGAAATCTCTGAAAACACAAACAAATAGTGGAAGGAATTGAATAAGACCATTTGTGGGCTGAAAGTGGAAATGGAATTAATAAAGAAAACCCAAGCTTAGGACTCTGGAAATGAATGACTTAGACACGGGGGCAGAGATCACAGAGCCAAGCTTCATCAACAGAATACAAGAATTAGCCACACTGTCACCTTAACCAGGCCAATCAGTCTTTCTTTGTGTATGTTTGCAGAAACGAATTGAGTCAAATCTTTCTCTAAAGGAGAGCTGCCTTAGGGAAAATGTGTTATTGTTAAGAACAGTATAGGAATGAAGAGTGTGGGATCACAGAAAGAGCCTAGCCACTCATATTTCCTGTTTCCTGAGGAATAGCTTTCATGGTACCAGAAGGCATGCAATGTAAATATGCAAATGAAAAAAGCAGCCAACAGTCCTACCCAGGTTTGATGCCTATGAAATATAATAAATATCATCAAGGCAGGGTAACTGTAAGACGTAGTAGTAGCCTGCATACCTTGGTAGTGTTCAAGAGCTCACTAAATAGACTTAAGACCTACTCAACAAGGGGGAAATCAAGCCAACTGTCTACAAATAGTTAAGACATAGTTCTTGGAATCTACAACTGCCACCAACATGATCCCTAATACATTCTAAATATTTGTTCTTATACACACACACACACACACACACACACACACACACACACACACACACACAAAATGTGTATCAAGAAAACTTCTCTCTGTAAGAGATATATCCATTACAGAAAACCACAACCAATCAAGTTGTGGAGTCCAGACCCAAATGAAATACCTACAATAGAATTCCCACACTTAAGACTTAGAGATCATTGCAAATGAGGGGACAGAATGATTATTATAAGAAGCATACTTTTTTTTTTCGGAGCTGGGGAACGAACTCAGGGCCTTGCGCTTGCTAGGCAAGCGTTCTACCACTGAGCTAAATTCCCAACCCCAAGAAACATACTTTTACTAGCAGTTTGCTCTCAGACTGTTTCTCCTTATAATGTCAGACGCTACATAGATAGAGTTTTACCAACATGACTGCCTAGACCTGAAAAAGACAACAGCAAAAGGTATGCAGAAATGAAATCCACAAGACCTCAGCAATACAGAAAGAATGGCAGAAAATGAAGTATTCTTATGATCGAAAGAAATAGGGAAAAGCATACCAATTGACTATTGAATACCAAATGGCCAGCCCTAAAAGCATATACATAGAAGTAACATTACACGGACCGAGCAGGTTGTTAGTCTATTTACAAATATATGAGTAACCATAACCACATATGCATGTGTAGCAATTAATTTTTTAAAAGTCATGAGTTTGAAAGATATTGGTGAGGGGTATAAGGGAGGACTTGGAGGAAGAAAAGAAAAGTGGGAAATGATATAATTATAAGATTTTAAATTATAATTTTATAAAGTGAGATTATGAAGAAGAATAGAGTTCAAGTATGGGCAAATATTTGTTTGATTTACTTAATACAGCTTCATGATTTTGCTTTTGATTTGCAAATTCTTTATAATAAAGTTTTTAAATTAAAAATATTTTAAATATAGGTTAGTTGCACTTGACCCACTTATCATCCCTGTTCGCTGAGTCCTCTAGGGCACATTAAGATGCCCAGAGAAGCCTGCTATCCCCTCTGGACCTCCATTCTCCTGCCAAAAATCTGCTCGCCTTCATCAGAACTGTGGATCCTGAGCCATACAAACCTGCTGATCTAGAAGGATAGATGCCTGCCACACTAGGACCATTAAGGCCCTCCCTTCAAGATCTACCCTTCCAATACCTATGATAACAGGAACATCCAGGGATCAAAGCCATTTAGATGGCTAAAGGCCCTCATAAGCATGTGATCAACAAAAGCCAGGGCAATTACACCTTCAGAGCACACCTACCCTACTACAACAAGCCCTGAATAGCCTAACATAACCAAACCACAAGAAAATGATGCTAAATTCAATCTTATAACAATGTTAGAGGACTTTCAAGAGGAAATGGATAAATCCCTTAAATAAATACAGGAAAATACAATTAAACAGGTGAAGGAAATAAATAAAACCTTGCAAGACCTGAAAGAAGAAATAGAAGCAATATGTAAACAAAAACTGAGAGAATCCTAGAGATGAAAAACCTAGGGAAGAGAACAGGAACAACAGATACAAGCATCACCAACAGAATAGAAGAGATGGAAGAGAGAATCTAGGACATAGAAGGTATAATAGAAGAAATTGATACATTCAGTCAAAAAATGTTAAATCTAAATAATTCCTGACAAAAATCATCCAGAAAATCTAGGATACCATAAAAAGAACTAACCTAAAAATAATACAAATAGAAGAAGGTGAAAAATCCAAGCTCCAAGGCCCAGAAAGTATTTTCAAAAAATCATACCTATAAACATACAAAAAGCTTATAGAACACCAATAGAATTGGAGCAGAAAATAAAATCTTCCTTTCCCATTATAATAAAAATACAAAATTTTCAAACCAAATGATCATTAAAGCATTAAAGGAAAAAGACCAGTTAACATACAAAGACATCATAATTACATCTGACTTCAAAACAAACAAACAAAAGCAAAAAAAAAAAAAAGGAAAATAGATGCCACCTAAATTACTGTACCCAGCAAAACTCTCAATCACCATAGGTGGTGGAAAAAAAGATATTTCAAAACAAATCCAAACTCAAATAGTATCTATCCACAAATCCAGCCCTACAGAAAATTCTAGCAGAAAAATTGCAACCAAAGAAGGCTAACTACATCCAAGAAAACACAGGAAGTAAATAATTCCACACCAATAAAAGCACACAGGAAACACACACACACACACACACATGCGCGCGCGCGCAAACATCAGCAACATCAAAATAACAGAAATTAACAATCTTTGGTCATAATATAACAATGGTCTCGATCCCCCAATAAAAAGACACAGACTAAAAGAGTGAATGCAAAAACAGGATCCAGGATTCTATTGCATACAGGAAACACACCTCATCGATAAAGATAGATATAACATAAGGGGAAAAGGCTGAAAAAATATTCCAAACCAACAAACCCCAAAAGCAAGCTTGAATAGCCATTCCAATATATATTAAAATAGACTTTTAAATCAAAAGACACAGGGAAGGGCACTTCATCAAAGGAAAATCTACCAAGATAATATCTCAATTCTGAACACAAGAGGACACATATTTGTAAAAGGAGCACTGCTAAAGCTTAAGTCACACACCAAACTTCACACATTAATAGTGGGCGACTTCAAAACTCCACTCTCACCCATAGACAGTTCATCAAAACAAAAACTAAACAGAGACACAATGAAACCAAAATCCATTGTGAACCAAATGGATTTATCAGATATCTACAAAACATTTCACCCAAAAACAAAAGAATAACCTTGACCCCAGCATCTCAGGGATCCTTCTCCAAACCTGACCATATAACCAGATGCACGCCTCAACAGACACATGAAACTGAAGTAATACTTTGTATCTTATCAGGCCACCATGGACTGAAGCTGGATTTCAATAACTTCAGAAACAAGGGAAAGCCTACAAACTATGGAAACTTAACAACTCTCTACACAATGATCTTTGGGTCAGGGAAGAAATAAAGAAATTAAAGACTTTCTAGAATTTAATGGAAATAAAGGCATACCCAAATACATGACACACAATGACAGTAGTGCTAAGAGAAGAATTCATAGTAGTAAATGCCTCCATAAAGAAATTAGAAAGTTCTCATGCCAACAATTTAAAAGTACACCTGAGAGCTCTAGGCTTTCAGGGGAAAAAAGAAGCAAAGACACCAAAGAGAAGTAGAAGAAAGGAAATAATCCAAGTCAGGGCTAAAATCAATTGGTTAGACAAAAAAGTAAACAATACAAAGAATCAATGAAACCAAGTGCTGGTTCTTTGAGAAAATCAACAAGAATTCAAAAGAAAATTAGATGCTCTCAATCTAATATAACAGAAATTGAAGAATAGCCTTGAACTCATAGGTACAGGAAACAACTTACTGAGTAAAATGCCAATAGCTCAGGTTCTAAGATCAACAATTGATAAATGGGACCTCATGAAACTGAAAAGCTTCTGTAAAGCAAAGGACACTGTCAATAAGGACAAAGGGCAGTGTACAGCTTGAGAAAGGATCTTCACCAACGCTACAGGGGTAAAACACCAAGAAGTTAAACACCAACAACCCAAATAACTCAATTTAAAATGGGGTACATCGCTAAACAGATAATTCTCAACAGATGAATCTTGAATGGCCAAAAAGCACTTAAATTTTTGAAATACTTAGTCATTATGGAAATAAAAGTGAAAACAAGTCTGAGGTTCTATCTTATACTGGTCAGAATGGCTAAGATCAAAAACTCAAGAGATAACTCATGCTGGCAAGGTTTTGGAGCAAGGGGAGCACTCCTCCACTGCTGATGGGACGGCAAGCTTGTACAACTACTTTGCAAGACAATTTGGCAGTTTCTCAGAAAATTGGGAATAGTTCTACCTCAAGATCTAGCTATACCATTCCTGGGCATATACCCAAAAACTGATCCATCATTGCACAAGGACACTTGCTCAATTATGTTTATAGCAGCTTTTTCATAATAGCCTGAAAGTAGAACAACCTTAATGTCCCTTAACTGAAAAATGGATAAAGAACATGCAGTACATCCACACAAAGAAATTCATCTATTAAAAACAAAACATCATGAATTTTGCTGACAAATGGATGGAACTTGAGAATATTGTCCTAAGTGAGATAACTCAGATCCAAAAGGATGTTCATGGTACATACTCACTTATTAATGGATACTAGCTATAAAATACAGGATATCCATTCTACACTCCACAAACACATAGAAGCCAAATAACAAGGAGGGCACAAGGGAAGATCTTGGATCTCACTTAGAAGGGGGAATAAAATACTCAAAAGTAAAAGATGGAGGGAGGGTATTAAGTAGGAGAAGGGATGGAAAGAGGAAGGAGGATTTAGGATCAGATGTGAGAAGGGACAGGAGAAATGGCCAGATGGCCATGAGAAAGAATGGAAATCTGCTACTGATGTAGGTTGGTAGTTAGGGGGCATCTTCAGGGCATGGCAGAGACCTGATATAAGGGAAGTACCCAAGAATCAATGATGGTGACCTTAGTTTTGAATCTCAGCATTGGGGTTATGGAACCTGAAGAGGCCACCTCCTATAGCCAGGCAGGGACCCCAGTAGAGCAATCAGGATACCAACCTACTCACTCACTCAATGAGCTTTTGACCTAAAATGTATCCTGTCTACAAGAAATGCAGGGATGAGACTGAGGAAATGGCCAACAAGTCCAACCTGAAACCCATCCTATGAGCAAGCGCCAATACCTAACACTACTAACGGTACTCTGATATGCTTGGCAGACAGGAGTCTAGACTGTCCTCTGAGACTCCACTCAATAACTGACTCAAACAGGTAAAGATAACCATACCAAAACAATGGATGGAGGGTCTGGACCTTTTTTTTTCATTTTTATTAGATGTTTTTAACTACACTTCACACTTCAAACATTACCCTCCTTCCTGGTTTCCCCTCTAGAAACCAGCTATCCAATACCCCACCCCCTGACTCCATGAAGGAGCTCCCTCAGCTACCCACTCCAGTCTTCCCACCTTAAACTAAAGCATCAAGCCTTCATGGGACCATGGACCTCTCCTCTCATTGATTCTCTACAAGGCTATCCTCTGCTACATATGCAGCTGGAGCCATGGGTCGCTCCATGTGAACTCTCTGGTTGATGGCTTAGTCCCTGGGAGTTATGGGGTATCTGGTTGGTTGATATCGTTGTTCTTCCTATGAGGTTGCAAACCCGCACAGCTACTTGTCTTTTCTCTAACTCCTCCATTGGGGACCATATTCTCAGTCCAATGGTTAGCTGTGAGCATGTCCCTCTGTATTTGTCAGGCTCCTCTCAGGAGACCACTATTTCAGGCTCCTGTCAGCATGCACCTCTTGGCATCCCCAATAGTGATTGGGCTTGGTGATTCAATGTGCGATGAATGCCCATGTGCGGCAGTGTCTGGATAGCCTTTCCTTCAGCCTCTGCTCCACACTTTGCCTCCATATTTCCTCCTATGAGTATTTTGTTCCCCCTCCTAAGAAGTACTTTGGTTGTCCTTCTTCTTGAGATTCAGGTGGTCTGTGGATTGTATCTTGGGTAATCTGAGCTTTTGGGCAAATATCCACTTATCAGTGAGTGCATACCATGTGTGTATTTTGTGATTGGGTTACATCACTCAGGATAATATTTTCTAGTTACATCCACTTGCCTAAGAATTTCATGAAGTCATTTTTTTAAAGCTGAGTAGTACTCCATGGTATAGATACCATATTTTCTGTATCCATTCTTTGTTGAATGACATCTGGGTTCTTTCCAGCTTCTGGCTATTATAAATAAGGTTGCTATGAACATCTTTTAGGTATATGCCCTGGAGTCGTATAGCTGGGTCCTCAGGTAGTACTATGTCCAATTTTCTGAGGAACCTCCAGACTAATTTCAACAGTGGTTGTACCAGCTTGCAATCCCACAAACAATGGAGGAATGTTCCTATTTCTCCACATCCTTGCCAGCATCTACTGTCACCTGAATGTTTTATCTTAGCCATTCTGACTGGTGTGAGGTTGTTTTGATTTGCATTCCCCTGATGTCTAATGATGTTAAACATTTCTTTATGCCTTTCACAGACATTCGATATTCCTTAGTTGAGAATTCTTTGATTAGCTCTGTACCTCGTTTTTAATAGGGTTATTTGATTCTCTGGAGTCTAACTTCTTGAGTTCTTTGTATATATTGGATATTAGCCCTCTATTGGATAAAGGATTGGTAAAGAGCTTTTCCCAATATTTTGGTTGCTGTTTTGTTCTATTGAAATTGTCCTTTGCCTTACAGAAACTTTGAAATTTTATGAGGTCCCATTTGTTGATTCTTGATCTTAAAGCATATGCCAAGCTTATAAAAGACCTGTATGACAAGAACTTCAAGTCTCAGGAGAAAGCTATCAAAGAAGATCTCAGAAGATAAAAAGGACTTCCATGCTCATGGATTGGCAGGATTAATAGAATAAAAATGGCCATTTTTCCAAAGCAATATACAGATTTAATGTAATCCCCATCAAATTCCTACTCAATTCTTCATAGACTTAGAAAAAGCAATCTTCAAATTCATTTCAAATAACAAAAAGCCAGGGATAACTAAAACTATTTTCAACAATAAAAGAACTTCTGGGGGAAACATCATACCTGACCTCAAGCTATATTACAGAACAATAGTGATGAAAACTGCATGGTAATGGTACAGAGATAGGAAGGTAGATCAATGTAATAGAATGTAAGGCCCAGAAATGAACCCACACATCTATGGTCACTTGATCTTTGACAAAGGAGCTAAAACCATCCAGTGGAAAAAAGACAGCATTTTCAACAAACGGTGCTGGTTCAACTGGAGGTCAGCATGAAGAAGAATGCAAATTGATCCATTCTTATCACCTTGTACAAAAGTCCAAGTGGATCAAGGACCTCCATATAAGACCAGATACACTGAAACTAATAGAAGAGAAAGTGGGGAAGAGCCTCAAACACATGGGCACAGGGGAAATTTTCTGAAGAGAACACCAATGGCTTATGCTTGGGGACTCTTGTGGAAGAATAGGAGGAAGGATTGCAGGCCCCTAAGGGGTTAGGAACTTCATAAGGAGATGAAGTGTCAACTTACCTGGACCCTTAGGACTCAGAGAGACTGAGCCACCAACGAAAGAACTGTACCTGGACCACCCTGCACATTTGTAACAGATGAGCAGCTTGGTCTTTGTGTGGTTCCCTAGCAACTGGAGCATGGCTATTACAAGAGCTGCTGCATGTTGGTGGGATATGTTCTTCAAGCTGGGCTGGCTGCCTTGTCTGGCCTCAGTGTAGAGGATGTGCCTTGCTCCACAGAGACTTAATATGCCAAGGTGTGGGATGCTCAGCAGAACCCCCACCTTCTTAGATGAGAAGGGGGTGGGAGCGAGTCACCTAGAGGGGACAGTGACCAGGATGTAAAATGAATAATAAATAAATAAATAAATAAATAAATAAATAAATAAATAAATATTTCTAAAAAGAAAAGGTAAATGCCTTTATTCTTTTTACCCGTCCTTTTTACCACTGATGAACTACAAGGGATATTGAAGTAGTAAAGCCTATGTGTAACCAGAATAGAAAGTAGAATGCAATGCCATTCAGTAAAGTTAATGAAGAGGTTGTTCACACCGTGAGTCTCTCCCCGTCCCCTCTCTCTCCATGAGCTGTTTTCTTAAGCTACATCAAGCATCTTCCTTCTCCTTTCTGCTTCTAAAAGCCTTTGTCTCTGTTCAACATCATAATCCTCAGGTAATTATAGATCAAGAACTAGATCTCCCTCATACGTGTCAGACTACCTTATTAAAGATAAGGAATAAGCACAGGGTATGGAGGAAGGGGAAGGTGTACATACTGGTGCCAATGTAAATTAGTGCAGGCACCACAACACAATACCACAAGAAAGTTCATGAAAAGCTAAAAGTAGAGCTCTAATATCATCCAGCGACCCCCCTTTGTGGTAGTGTGAGCGAGAATGGCCCAATAGGCATGGATATATGGTCCCTAGTTGGTGGACTATTTAGAAAGAATTAAGAGGTGTGAGCTTATTGGAGAAAGTGTATCACTGGTGGTTCTTTGAGGTTTTGAGACCTCAAAGCCCATACCAGTCCAAGTACCGCACCCCCAACCCCATCTCCTACCTAAGGATCAGATGTAAGCTTTCACCTGCTGCTCCAGCACCATGCTCCCTGCCATCATGGTTTTGGACTCATCTCTGAAACTGTAAGCAAACCCCTAGTTAAATATTTTCTTTCATAAGTTGCCTCTGCCATGGTGACTCTTCACAGCAATAGAAAAGTAACTAAGATATCACTCCTTGCATATATGCAAAGGGAATAAAATTAGTATGTTACTATAGAGCTTGCTAGACCCCTGTGCTCATTTTGAGAAGAACAGGAGAAAATGCTGCCAGGTAGTTTAGGGACAGGGGCCCTGATTTTTGTTCTTGCCTGGAAATTTCCTTGATTTTATTCTGGCCTACAGCCAGAAATGCTAAAAGATCACTGGTTCCTCTCTTGGTTTCCTGTTGTCATTTTCTTTTTGGAATTCCAGTGAATGAAAGCTGTGCATGAGTTTGTGGCTGAAACGAAGAGGTACCTATATGGCCCAATTAGAGTGATGAGCTCATCTCCCCATGCCTCATCCTACTGCCATCAGTCCTACCAAAAGCCCTGGACTAGTGGACCCAGGGTACCCCATCTTCCAAGACCCACTCCTGCTATTCAGGAGCTTCTTCTCCTTCTTTCTCTTAAGCTCCCACCTATAATCCTAGAATAAATCTCTCTAAAACTAAGCTTTCTGTAACCCATGAATTTCATTCTTGGAATTGTGAAGAAAGAACCCAGAGCAAGTGATTCAGTGGAAATGTGTGTAATTAGTAGCTTCCTGCACCGTAATTCCTGGGTTAAAGGTAACTTGAGTCCAAAACGTCTCTATCACATAAAGGACCCCTTTTCTACCATTTTAATATCAGTATTAATCATAACAGCTGAAGAGATAAAAATCACATCAAATACCCATCATTGGATTAATGACTAAAGGAAATATGGTACACACATACAGTGGAATCTGCCTTTTTGAAAGCAGGAGTCCCTACCATAGATGAACCTAGGAGACATACTAGATAAAGCACAGAAAGACCACTGAGCATGATCTCACTTGCCTGTGAGAAAACGGTGTTGATTATTACTACAAAATACAGGAATAGAAATGTGGAGGAATGTAAGACTATTTGTCAGTTATACAGGAGGTGTGATATTTATACCACCATACCACACAGGGATAATAGTAAATAATGTATATTTTTAAAGAGTAGATTTTTAAATGTCCTTACACATCTAATAGCCGGAGTTAGATGTGTTAATTATCTTCATTTATTCTTTCTATACTGTATATATTTATCAGTCACATCGTACTCCACAGATACAGCAAATTCTCAATTAAAACTAGACCAAAAAAAAATGAGACCAAACATAGTGCTTGTGATGTATAAATTAATTGTCAACTTGATAGGATCAAGAAGTACCTAAAAGACAAACTCACACACATGTCTGTATGGGAGCCTCTAGAATGGTGACTTCTAACATGTGGGTCATGACCCCTTGGGTTCACATGCATATCAGATATTCTTCATGTAAGACATTTACATTATAATCTATAACAGCAGCAAAATCACAATTATGAAATACTAACAAAAATAATTTTGTGGTTGCAGATCACCACAACATGGGGAACTTGTATTAAAGAGTAACAGCATTAGGAAATCTGAGAACCATAGTTCCAAAAAAAGTTAATTAAGGTTGAGACTCACCCTGTATGGGCAGCACCATCCATGTATAAAAGTCCCAAGCCAAATAAAAAGGGAAGAGTGAGCTAAATATCAGCATTCATCTCTCAGCTTCCCAACTACAGGTCCAACGTGATCAACTGCTTTACCTGCCTGCTGCCATGCCTTCCCTGTCTGATGGGTTATATCAAACTGTTAGCCCAAAGAAACTCTGCCTTCTTCAGGTTGTTTTGGTTGTATATTTTGTTCTAGCAAGTGTATGGTTGCAGGCCTTGCATCCACTCTGCCACAGGGCATGGCCGATTGGGAGAACAGGGCAGAACTCCGGGAGTTTCCCTATGCTCTTCCTACACAGTGCCAGGCTGGGGTGCTGGGTTGTAGGGAAATGCTGAGGCACTGCTGGGGTGGAAAAGAGCAGTCTGAGGCATGGGACAATCAGAGCTGGTTCAGAAGTCCACCAGCCTGCAAGGTCATCTGGTTCTCAGGCTCTCAGACATCCAGGAACCACTGGGAGCCAAGGAAGAGCTGAGAGTGGAACAGCTCATCCTCCCCCTCCCCCGCCTTGCAAGATGGATCTAGCCTGGGGCCTGGGGGCTGGGGACCGGGGTGGGAGGGGGTGGGGGTTGGGGAGGTGGGCCTGGCTAGTCCCTCAGGGAGAGTCCTTGGCTTGGCAGGCAGCAACAGGCTTGGTGGCAGTTGAGTTGGGACTGCGAAAGGGCCTTCTATAGGACTAATCTCTATAGTGGCTTTGTAGGCAGAAATCTCCATGGCTCCCACAGCAGATCCTGATGAAGAGACAGTTGGTGGTTCCAAACCATTTATTGCCACAATGGGAAGTAGATGTTTAAAACTATACCCCACTTCTCAGGGTGGGCCTCAGATTAAATAACGTTTGCAAGGAGGAGTGTCTGGGAAGGAAAGCTTATTGGCTAAGTCCTCCAGGTTTCTAGATAGTATCATTGGCATGGAGATCTCTGCCTTGAGCCTATGTGACCGAAAGTCACATCTCTTTCTCTATTGTCTTGGTCTGAGATGTTAGGGATGCTTCACCTACATGTGAAGGGACTTGGGGCATTGCCCTTACATGACTGATGGCCACAAATCTGCGGGGGCTGCAGCTACTGAAAGGGTCCAGGTGCCCGGGAGCAGATGAAGCTCCTACCTTCCCTCCAGGGTCTTCGAGGCTTCAAAGATTAACCAAGGACCAGAATACCTCTCATGGTCCACTGCCCCACAAGCAAAAGGAAAAGTGAATCATACAGGAAACTGGAACATGAGGCTTATGATAAGCCTGAAAATTGATTCTTAACACTTCGGGGCATGTCTGAAGAAGGATTGTGAAAGGGTTTGGAAGTTTGGACCAATAAAAACGTTAAATGCTGAAAACAAAGCTGTATAAGTAATCCTGGTAAGAGCCCCAAATACTGGGATGCCAAGAGAAACACAGTAGAGGTCAGTTCATAGGATTTCAGAGAACAAAATTTCCCAAGACCTGGTCTACAGGTCATTCACATTACATTCTGGACAAAAAGTTGGTAGTATCCTTCCCACTTTCTGGGTATTTGAATGAGGCTGAATTGAAAAGTAAGATGTAGCAGAATTTTTTCCCTAATTGATTAGAGAATAAAGATGACAAGAGGCCAATTACTGGAATAGGAGGAGGCGGGTCTTTCAAGTCAAGAGAGGATAAGGGAACACAGGAGAAAGGAGTGCACCTTTTCTACAGAGAGGCAAAGGAGGCAAGATGTAGACTACCTGGTCTACGTCCACCAGGATCCGTCACCAGAAAATTTCTAACATAGAATAGTTAATGAGTTTAGGGTGATAGATTCCTAGCCCAATGATTGTGCTCGCTATTGATTCTAAACTAAGATTGTCTGGTGTTTTCCATTTTGTGGTGACTCAACTGAGCTCCAGGGAAAAAGTAACCACAGAGCATGGGTTGACGAGAGTCTGCTCCCAGCTAGCTTCCGAAATTTGAGATTGCTCATCAGTTTGGCAGCAGCTAGCCATAGGGGTTGAATAACTGGCAACACCAATTCAAAGGCAAGCAAGCCTTGGAAATTTGGGAGAGCCACCACATGGGGATAACCATGGGGACTGGGAGACCCTGCAGCAGCTGAAGAGTAGCCAGCAATGGCGTAGATTGATTGCTTTCTTAATAATTATGTGCAACATTAAGAAGATAATTTATTTGAAGGAGAAAATCTCAAGATGGGACAGCATTCAGGTAGTTCTACAAAAGTGCTTCTCAACCCTCCTAATGCTGCTACCATTTAATTCAGTTTCTTAGACTGGGGTGCCAGGCAACCTAAAAGAAAATTATTTTTGTTGCTATTTCATAACTGTAATTTTGCTGCTGTTGTGGATTGTAATATAAATATCTGATATGCAGAACGGTCTTAAGAGACCCCTGTGAAAGGGTTATTTGACCCCCAAAGGAGTCATGAGGCACAGGATGAGAAGGATGATTCTATAGTATAAGAGGTACAAATAATGATAAGAAAAGAAAAAAAATATTTTTAAAGAAGTAATTTTAAGAGGTTACACACCACTAACAAGAAACATCCTCATTTCCATTTTGTGTGTGTGTGTGTGTGTGTGTGTGTGTGTGTGTTGGGGGTTGGGGAGCAGGAAAGGCAAGACATAAACCATGGGAAAGCTCTATCCAGTGCAAATACAAATGAATGTATATTTTTTAAAAGCCCTGAAGTCCTGGGGGCATCCAAGGAAGGAGCCTGTCTTCTGGAGAAAGATTTACAGCTTGCCAAATGACCTCACAGCAGAGGCAGATCTTGCAAAAGAGAACTAAAGCTGAGATCATGGTGGTCGCGAGACCAACTATTGCCAGGCATATCTGTATGTTTTTGCTATCTATTTAACCCCACCCTCATATCAAGACAAACTCGAGGGATGCTAGACGTCTTTACCCCTCTTCCTAGTGTGGCTCCATTAAATTAATCCTTTTTTCCTGCTTTTCGCTATTAAAAAAATCAATCAAACAAATAATTCAGGAGAAAGCTTAAACTGAAAATGCTGCGAGGATTCTTTTCTGCTAAGCAATCACTTAAGTAAATGCTTCCCCAGAGTAAACACTAAAGGTACACAGAAGCAGATACAACCCCAAAGGGGTCAGCTACATCAAAGGCTGTCGTCTGAGCTTGTCACCATCATCCAAGTAGAATTTGCCTTCTTGGCTTCATAGAAATAATACTGAGGGATCAAGAAGGCCTATGCCAAGATTTAAGGAAGCTTCTGAGTCTAGACAATGTATGAATGGATTAAATTCACCTCTAATTCATTTACAACATGCCTGAGAGGGCATTTCATGTGGCTAGGAAGGTGAAGCCTAAGTTTCGCTGAAGGCTGCAGTATGTTGGAGATGCAGGATGATGTAACATCAAGGAAAGTTGGATGAATGGATGAGAACCAATTTAATAGAGGCCGTACGTGCTGCATTAGCTGAGTTAGAGGAGCAAGGCTACCTTATACTTTGAAGTCCTGATGATTCAATTAGTGGCTCCAGATGCCACATATGGAACTTCAGAACTTAGTGTTCAGCCTTCTGTGTTTTGGCTTTCCCTTGGTCACATAAATCACACCTTTTTGAATGAGAATATTTATTCTGTGACATTGTATATTTACACTGGAATTATAAAAATATACACATACATATATATGTAAATATATTCACAATTAAAATTGCATTGAGTCTTAACCGAGATTTAGACTCTTCTCTTTTGGACAGTTTTAGGACTGTTAAGGACTATGAAGACTTTTGAAGTTGGACTGAATCTATTTTACTTAACAAGTGTCTTTGAACCTATAGAAAAAGGAGTAGAAGTTATACTTTAAAATTACATATTTGAGCGTCAAATTAACAAAGGGTAGCTTTGGGGCAGTGATATTTTCAATTTAGCAGGGCTTAAAAATCACCTCGAAGACAATTCTCTGCACATGACTTGAAGGAAAGATCTAAATTAAGTTATATACGGTGGAAAGATTTACTCTACATATGGACAAGACCACCCATGATTTGGGGTCTCAAACTGAATCTAAAGGAGAATGCACACTGAGCGCCACCATTTATCCTGACTGTAGAACCAAAGCCATCATCTGCCTTACACTTCTACCACCAAACATTCTTTGCTATGAAAAATTGTGCCTTCCAAGTGTGAGTCAACAGAAAACACTTCCTTCATCCTGTAGGGTTCTTTTGCTAGGAATATTACGTGGAAATGAGAAGAATAACTAAAACCACACCGCACACCTATAATCCCAGGGTTTGGCATGGTGAGAAAGGAGAACTACAACTTTGGCACAAGTCTGGGCTATTCAGTGAGAATCTGCCTTCAGAAAAAAATGAAAACAAATAAATTAAAAGTAAACTATTAACTAGCGAGGTAGCTCAGCTGATAGAGAACTTGCATAGCTTGCACAAAGCCCTGGGATTGCATTCCAGCACCACGTAAAACAGTCATAGTGACGTATGGCTGTAATCCCAGCACCCAGAGACAGAAGAAGGAGAATAACAAATTCAAGTTCAATATTAACCACATATCAAGTTAAAGCCTACACTGTATAAGACTCTATTCCAAAAATCCAAATAAATAAAGCCATTGCCACAGGGTCCAACTACCAGGAAATATTGTATTTTTGATGTCAATCATGGTTTTCAAAGCATCTGAAATGTTCCCCATGTGGTTTAAACATGTGTCCATCAACTTCCAGTGATCGGCCTAGTGCCCAGAAGACAAATAATGCCCTCTTACGTGTAGATTTAGCACAGAAATCTATAAACACTCCTTCTTCCTGCATTTTTCTTGACTCCCAGGCTTTAATGACTGCCCCATGCACACTCTTCAAGTTTGAGTCCTGATTTTGCACTTTCAGTGGTTTGTCTGATCTTTAAGACTCAGGTAATGGGCCATCTATTCCCTGATATTCTTTGACTGTCCTGGTCTTACACCAACCCAATTTCTTTCACCACATTTCTCTATACACTCTTAACCTTGTACTACAATGTTAGAAGATATGCTGTGGCGAGGGTACTCAT
Organism: Rattus rattus; assembly: GCF_011064425.1. Lineage (NCBI taxonomy): Eukaryota > Metazoa > Chordata > Mammalia > Rodentia > Muridae > Rattus > Rattus rattus. Next base: position 21,664,683 of record NC_046161.1, on the reverse strand, counting down.
CAAAAGCTGAGGACACATAATTCCATACAACCAGCAAGAAAACAAATACTTGGCAGTACACAAGAGTAATTCCAGGCTCCTCTTGAGGTCATAGAGAACCCCTCACTTCACAACATTGTCTAAGACAGGTCGAAAGGGAACATAAGGGTTCTGTCCTCTGTTTATACACTCAGCCTCTCTGGATAGCTATAAGCTATGAACTCAATCTAAAGCCAGATGACTTTGTCCCTGAGGCAGGCAAACTCAGACGGCTCTACGAGGTCCCTGGAGTTGTAGCAGGTGGGAAGCAGATGGAAGAAAGACCTGAGAGTGTGAGCTCATAGAAAACAAGCATGTCTAGTGATGTGCTGAATATACAATGTATACCAAGTTGCCAAGGTGATTGTTTCCAAGTGACAACAGTAGAAGAGCAGAAGTCACAGAGAAGTTGGCTTGAACACCCTTTCTTATCTGTGTCAACCCCAAAAATTCCTATGACAATGATGCCTTCCCAGGACTGAGATAAGGAAATTTGATCCATCAGAAAAATTGGGAGGTGATAAGCCTAGAGATGTGTGTTGATAGTTTGGTTGCCATAATCCCCAACCTCCAGCAGCTAAATACACAGGTTTGTGCAAAGTTGCTATACCTGGTCTACCACCTCAAAACCCTGGTTTGTCATTTCTCCTAAAATATATAAATGTATTTTAAAAACCTTCTGCTTTGGCATTGAGTAGTGGGGAGAAGATCTTCACAATCTTGAGAGAGTTCTCATGTGCATATAAGAAACATTTGTATGACTTTTCTCCCATTAAATTCTCTATGTCTACTTGGATGCTGACCCCTCAGTTCCCAATTAAAAACTATGATGGTTTGGTTTAAGCACTGGTCTCCTCTACACCAGCAAGCCAAGAAGTGTACTATGTAATTATTAAAAACAATCCACACTATTGCTGGCTACTTCCTGGCAGTGGTGGTCTCCCAGCCCCCATGCCTATCCCAAGCAGGGGTCAATTGGGTGCAATTTCCTGTGGTTCACTTGCTGCCGAACTGCTCACATCCCCAGTCATCTGTTCCCTGCAGCTAGTCTGCCAAGACGGGCTCTAAACCCTGAGCCCCATATTAAGAAAACTCCAGAGGCTTATAATTTATCAGTCAGATTCACAACAGTAAATTCTCAATCCCTAAAATGCCCACACAAAAAAACTCAAAACTCAATTGATATAAACACAAGCTGCACACCTAGATGGGGCAGATGCACCCTACATTACACTATTGTCATAACTTTCTGTGCCTCTTTCAAGCCACATGGATCGGGTTCATCTTTCTCTCCTATAGATTTCATCTTGTCTCCTCATCTCTGTCTCTTCTCTCTATCTCTCTGTCTCTCTCTGTCCCCTCTCTAAAACTTTCAGCCTGCCTTCTTTTTCAATTGCCCAATCATAGGCTTTAGCCTTATCTTTCACATGCCCTTACCTGCACACAGACAGGAATCTACAAAGTCTTCATATCTAGAAGGAAAAATAATCTAAGCCTACTTGAGAATTGAAATTTCCTTTATCTTATTTAAGCCTGAATTGGGGAACCTGAATAGAAGTGCTAGAAGAAGAAGTATGTACTTTGCTTATCTGGGGGTCTTCTTCCTCAACATAGAAATATAGAAAGAACATTACAAGTACAACCAATTGTGTGTTTTCAATCTCATGTGTAGTAGGCTTTAATATTGGCAAATTTGCAGATCTGAAACTTGCTTGAATCTATACACCATGGAACGTCACCTTCCAGATGATCATGATCTCACATTTATGACCAATAGTCAATACAAATCCCCCTTTACCTTACTCACTACTGCTGAAACGAATGACCACACATTTAGAGGTGTGATGACTTAAATCACAAATATATTGTTTTACAATCAGGCATAAGTTCAACATGGGACTCATGTCTTATTCCTTGAGAAGGTTAGGAGAGGGGAAGAACTGTCCTGTTGCATTTTTTTACCTCCTATGGATGTCCCATATCACGTGGTGCTCTTTTTACATCTATGTAGGTTGCATATGTAGTCATGTTCTTCTGACTTTCAGCCTTACTCTCTCACTTTTAAATATACTTTGCTTACACTGAGTACCCATCTCTAGGTCCTTATCATATTGTATTACATAGTCCTTGTCATGTAACCCAACATTTACAAGTCCTTGTCATGTAACCCAACATTTACAAGTCCTTGTCATGTAACCCAACATTTACAAGTCCAACATCAGGCCAGGCACATTTTAAAAACTCATCAGTTTGCTGACCTCACTCACTGTGATAAAACTTCCAGGAGGCTGACCCTCAAATACAATAGAATCCTTTACCTAAGTCTCCTAAGAAAAAAACTATGTTTTCAAATTAGTACTTTTTACTCAAGAAGGCTATAGCCCCTGAAGTGGCCAAGGAAATAGTTTTTAAAAGACTGCCTGAAAGAGAAGAAATCAGATCATCGGGGGATAGGGAGACGTGAAGAGTCTGTAGGTGAATGAGGAAACTTAATTTCAGAACAGCCTTGTGCAAAACCAATTCCATTTGTTTGTATTTTCTCTTTTTCTTCTCTCTTGTCTGAATTAATTAAAACTTCCTTCCTTTCTCTTAATTCATCTAATCTAAGTCCTCTTCCCCTTTTCTTCCCCACCTCCCTCTCTTAGCCTTGCTTCATTCTTGTTTTCTACAATTCTTACACCCACCACTGGCCCAGAAGCTGAGGAGCCCACCCCAGACCTGCATCTGTCCCCTGGGTGATGGAGCTACTGCAAAGAATTGGGTAGCTACCATGGTCTCTGTGCAGCCTCTTCCCTGGGGAACCAGAGCTGTACAGCATGCGAGAGGGGAGAGCTCAAGCTGGATTTGTTTAACACTGGAGACTGAAATGTTCCTGAAAGGGCAGCATTTAAGTCATAGAACCCTCAAATCCCCATTGTACTACAAGAAGACTGACTAGCTTGAAGATGCTAATCTGATACCCTTAGGACAGTTCTACAAAGCAGAGATGGAATTTCTTTCCCACCTCTCAATGAAATTCCTGGAAAGAAGCTGTCTGCAGAGACTGAATGGCAGGTTAAAATTACATCGATGTAGAAAAGTTAGAATGTTGCAGACAAGGACCTAATTACCTCATCTCAGGCTACCATTAAGTCCCAAAATAGATATCACTTGACCACCCCCGTGTAAAAACTAACATCCTGTGATGAACAGATAGAAACCATTTGTGCTCTATTAACTTAGGAGGTGACTAACTTCCACCAACCCAAGAGCTAATAATGCCATCAGAGTGATCTGAGGATTATCAAAAAGGATCCCCCAACTTGTTATACCTCTCCAATGTGTCCAACAAATGTGTCTTAAACTTGTTTCTGGTTTATCACTTTCTTTGTCCTGTAAACCTATAAAACGTCATTAAAAGGCTCTTATATTGGAAGAAGGAATTTGTCATAATCTAAATCTGTGTTGCTGGGCCATTGTGACTCAAAGCCGCTCCAAAATAAACTATCTCTTAATTGGTTAAGGTGAAAGCTGTGGTTTTCGTTGTGTGTGTGTGTGTGTGTGTGTGTGTGTGTGTGTGTGTGTGTGTGTGTGTGTGTGTGTGTGTGTACATGCTGGTGAGTCAACTTTCCTTAACTTCACATAGCCCTTACTTGCACTGTAACATGAAATTGATGAGTAGAAATAGCTAATCATTTTCACTAAAGTAGAAACACAGCAGAAACAGCGGCATTTTTGCTCCTCCTTCTTCAAAACTCTTAGTACTAAATAATACACATAATGTTTACTAGCAGAGGTAAAAAAATGTTTGCCAAATTGAATAACATTAATAACAAAAAAAAGTTAACATATCTGCCCTCTGAGGATTCTAGGAGGAGCTTGAATGCAGCACAGGTAGGACTCGGGTGAACCAAAACACTGACTTCCAATGCCTCATTCTGGTGGTACATAAGAGGTTTGACTTTTTACATAAATGCTTAGGCTTAGGATTTGGCAAGAAAATCAAGAACACAGCCCAAATTTAGAATCATCCCCAGTAAAGTGAGCAAATGTTCATCAAATCATGAGAGATGGCTTGATAGGTCGGAGGAGAGCGCCCCCCCAGGTTTAAGCTGTTACTGCAGAGATTTTCAGAATGTAAGGAAAAATCAATCAAGTCTACAGAGAACGACCCCATGTGCTCAGGATGGACATCTCTCTTCTTTCTCGAGTAGCAGATGATCAGATGATTTCAGGATTGCCAAAGCAACTTAAAGTAAGGACAAAAACAACAAAAGAGAGGGATTAATTTGAAGTGATGGAGTGGAGCATTTGTGCAGCTTTTTAGAATGTTTTTATTAATTCTTTGAAAATTTCACTTAATATATTTTGATCATATTCACCTCAATTCCTCCAAGATTTACCCCTACTTCCCTTCCACCATGCCTCCTCTCTCTCTCTCTCTCTCTCTCTCTCTCTCTCTCTCTCTCTTTCTCTCTCTCTCTCTCATATCATCATCATCATCATCATCATCATCATCATTTAATCCTATTGGTGCTGCCCATATATTCCTAGATATCTCGATATGGGGCCATCACTGGAGAATGGTTGGCATTCCAGTCACTACAGCCTTAAAGGAAACTGAGTCTCCCTCCACCAGATCCACCAGTTTTCAGTACCTCCTCAGGGATGAGGATTTGTAAACTCCTTTCCACTCCATACTAGAACTTAGACTGGACTGATCTTAATGCAGGACTCAAGCCAGCCCAGCCTAGCAAAAATGTCTCTGGCAGTCCCTCCTCTTCTTCCTTATTCCCTCTGCCTTGCTAAAAATGAGACAACAACAAAAAAAACCAAATTAAAAAAAAAAAAGGTTACAACCCAAAGCTAGCCACCAAGGTTGATTCCCTTATCGGCTGCTTCCTCCTCCTAAACTAACTACCGAGGTCCAATGATTAAAGTACTAAAGGCCAGCAACCAAAAGCCCATTTTGGCTCATCTAATTTAGCATGCCCAATAGTTTCTGCCATATTCAGAAACTCTAAGAATAAAACCACAGGCTGGAAGAAGAAATTATGAAGGAAGTTAAAAATATTTTGAACAAGGGGATGCAGAGAGACTTCAGTAGTTAAGAGCACTTGCTGCTCTTTCAGAGAACTTAGGTTCCGTCCTCAGTAGCCACATAGCAGCTTGTAACTGATAGGACTTAACGTCACTGACATCGTTTTGTCTTAGCCCATTGAAAATGTGATTAACACATTAAGTATAACAATGAATTTAATTCCTGTAGGAGTTTGAATAAAAATTGCCCCACAGACCCATAGATAGTAACAGTATTAGGAGGTGTGATCTTGTCAGAGGAAGATGTGTCACTAGGGGATGGGGTGGATTTTGAGGTTTCAGAAGCTCCAGCCAGACCTAGAGGCTCATTCTCTTTTCCTGGTGCCTACCAGTTCAAATGTAGCGCACAGGGCTCCTTCTCCAGTACCATGTCTGCCTGCATGTGTCCATGCTTCCTGGCATGATGACAATGGACTAAACCTCTGAAGCATAAGTCAGCCCCAATTAAATGTTTTCCTTTAGAAGAGTTGCCAAGGTCACGGTGTCTCTTCACAGCAATAAAACCCTAACTACGACAATTCCCAAGTCCTTATTTGGAAATGTTTCATCTACAGCCAATCAAGCCTGACCAGCTAACCTCAAACTTGCTCTTATCCTACTCCCTATTAAACTCACTTCTGTTACTCCCCCAGGGGCTACATTCTCTTCCCATCCTGAGTGCAGCCAAGCAGATTTAGTAAAAGCTTGCTCAGGACCTGGTTTCTCTCAGCAGGGTTTGCCAACAACCAGGAGTTCTGCCGCCCTCTTCTGGTCACTGCAGTCCCTGCATACATATAGTGGAAATATGCATAGGTAAAAGACTCATACAAACAAAATAAATCTTGAAAAAAAAATAATAATAATAAAATTAATAAGAACAAATTAGGGAAATTCAACTAAGCTAGTGCTTAGGGGAAAACAGTGTTTATTCCTTATATTAGAGAAGGAGGGAGATTTGAGATCCACTGTTTCAGGTTCCACGTCAAGAAAAGAGAAAGAAAAACAAATTAATGCCTAGGTTGAAAAAAGTAAATAACTAAAATTAGAACAAAAACTGAAAAATATTAAAGCAAACGTGGGAAATATATTATTAAAATAAAAGAAGTCATTTGAAAGCTCAACAAAACCAGTTACATCTCTAGGCAGTCGGAGTGAGTATAAAAGAAAGAAGACATACACCAACAATCTAAACATGGAACCATGGAACATCGCTCAGGACCTGAGAGAGAGTAAGAAGACAACAAATGAATGCCTGGACTGACAGTTTGTCTAGAAATAAGATACCTCATAGAAAGTGTGCCAATTCATCAAAACACAAAAAAACGTGTAAAATCCAAAAAGAGAATTACTTCACATAGATTACATCTCTTTGAGAAGTAAAATTTACAAATAAAAGTGTTACAAAAATTCGAGGTCTAAATGATTTACTGGTGAATTATACCAAATATTTAAGAAAGAAATTATATACACCCCACTAAATCTCCTGAAAAAAATAGAAGAGAGGGTAAATGCCATCTCATTCTATGAATCTAGCACACCTTGATGTTATAGCCAGAAAAAGAATATAAAAACACAAATTAATGTTCTTTATTCACATAGGCCTAAATATCATCAATAAAATGCTATTAACTCAAATCTAGAAATATATATATATATATTAAAGATTAAACATGATATGCAAGTAGAGTCTGTTACAGAAAGGTGGCTGTTTCTACATTTGAAAATTAATCAATGTAATTTTTCATATTAATCGAATAGCAAATTCACATAATTACCTTGATACAGATGAACTTTCCATCCAAACAATAGAATGTTTTCAGAAGAAAGTGATAAACTATCAAGTTGTTTAAAGTCTTGTCAAAACATTGAAAGCATATTTCTAGATTAAAGAGCTTCAGCTCAGAAATCTCTCTGTCTCTCTGTCTCTGTCTTTCACACACAGACACACACACATAAATACACAGACACACACACATGCTTCTTGTGAAAGGCAAATCTTACATAGTAAAGGTCAGTTATTCTCAGGGACTTGAAGAAGGGAGAATGAGCAGGTAATGAAATGTTTAGGGCAGTGAGAGTCTTTAGATACAGTAATGGCATATGCTCATCTCTAAATACATTTGTCAAACCTGTCAAAATATGTAAAAGGAAAAGTAGGTGCTGAATCTAGATATAAACAATAGTGAAAACTGTACAAGGGAAGAGGGGACATGCTGGTAAGTCATATACTTTCCACTTAGATTTCACATGAAGATAAAATTGCTTTAAAAATACAATGTGTTCATAATAACCAAGTCTGTAGCGAACATTGCATTTAATGGAAGATGTATGCCAGAACGTTCACTACTTTCTGATTCCTTATATGGGAGATTCTGGTCAGTGAAGCAAGACAGGAGAAGAGGAAAGTCACATAGAATGGGAAAGAGTACACAAAACTGTCCACTTGCAGTCAAAAACTTTGTCCGTGAGGATACCGTCATAGAATCCACCAATGTCCAACTCAATCTGTGAGTCAGATTGGCAAAACTAGACATCCAAGATCAGATGCAAGAGCTTGTGCCATTCTTATGCTATTTGAAATTTGAATTGTTCACTAACATGTAGATTGGTACATCGGCAAGTCTCGATCCCTATCCCCAAGAGGAAGAGAATTCTTTAAACCATGCCACATTCCTTCTGCATGATGTCTTCCGCAAGTCAAAGAGCCAACAATATCTAAGGCTCATGTCTTCTGAGACTTTTGTGCATCTCCAACACTTGGCCTAACCAAATGGCTTTCAGAGAGTAGGTGCCCAAGAAAATGTCAGTAGATTATTCAAATTAAAATGTTCAAGGTTAGAATATAGTGCTATAAATGGGATAAAGGATAAACTAGAATAAGAGAATTAAATGGATAGGGGGAGGAAGGTAGGGTTAAAGGGAAAATATTAGGAGGGACAACTAAAACTAATAGCTTTTTAAAAATCCACGTGAAGACCTGTACTGTAAAAGTTTCTTAAAATACATTATATAAAAAGCATGTAAATGAAATTACCATGTAATGGTGGAGACAATACTCCAACTAGACCTAGTACAAATAAAACCCTTTCTTCTACGAATAGATATCATCTTAAGTCATTGGCCCAGAGACATCTTAGGCCCACTGCCACCCCCATCCCCACTCCAAACATCACAGGCTATTGCCAGAGCTTTTGCTTACTCTGCACAGTAAGCTACCCTGTGTCAGTAAGCTTGTATAACTTAAAATGTATAACTTATCCTCTTGATAAACATGGAGAAATTGACCTGCTGTCTAACTAGAATCTTCACCCTAATTGACTAGCATTCACAGTGCTATAGGGTGCTAACTATGCATGCTATCGCGGGAGTAAAGTAATTAGCAATAATACCCAGCTACAAACCATGCAGTCTACAATGGTGACCTGCCTGTAAGATATACAGCTTCAATAGTGGCACAAATGCTATTAGAGTAACCACCCACTTTTTAAAATCAGATTGAAGGCCTATTCTGTGAAATGGAACCTGTATTTGACACTAGATGGGTTATGATCCCTAAGGACAAACCTACTACTATTATTGTGACAAACATGTCAATGGCTCCTAACGGTGTAATCATATGCTCATAGCTCAACAAGTTGTTCAACCCTTATAAAGAAGTTTCCTCTTATGATAGATGGCAATTAGCACAAGACCCATAAATGGATAATGTGCTGTGAGTGAGAAACTCTGAAGCTCTCGGCCCTAAGTGGGTTGTTTCTACCAAACCCCTCTGAAATGGAAACTCAAGGGTTCTTGGAGACTCAGTTGTGTCAGATGGTGTCTTTCTGGGATGTACCAAGGAGTGTTTTCCTGAAGTGGGCACAGATGAAAGACTAAGGCAGACTCACGACAGAATGCTTCACTGAAGCAGCCACAAGAGAGAGGATGTTCTGCTAAAGTAAACGTGTAAAAGGACACCTGGTGAAGCATTCTTTGCTAACAAAACACATGTATTGGTCCACCTTACATTGTGTAGTTTAACTATGTTTCAGGACTCTGCAGACTCAGGCTGATTGAATGCACATGCTGAGGCTAGGCATCTGGAGGACATGTGATGGTTTTAGAAGGTATAAATAGGAGATGACTAACAGAGAGAGAGAGCTTGGCTTGCTGGTACAGCTAGCTGTGCAATGCTTGCGGGTCTCAAGTCTTCGCTGATCTTTGCTTCCCTGGGAGAGGCACAGCTGAAAATTTCTCCTAGAATTCCTCCTGGTCCCTGCTGACATTCCTCTTGGTCCCTGCTGATCCCAGAGGAGGCTGAGGCCTGGCTGTTTCTGCTTTAGGTTGTGTCACCACTGTTGCTAACCCAACTCTACTGAACTAGAGTTTCTGTGTTTGGATACTCAATGCTGTATACCATCCTGGTATATCCATGTAGATATAGCGTGAGTAGATCAAGCTGTCACTGCCTGCTAACCTGTGAACAGAACTGCTGATTTCCAGACAACACAGATGGGAGTTTCTCCAAAGATCCTTTCTAAACAGGTCCACTTGCCCTGTATCCTTTCTTTTCCACTACCTCTTGTAGATGGTGAGCTACAAGGGAGGTTAAAGCCTTTAAGATTAAAAATAGAATTTGAGAAAATTAAAGTTATACCCCTCCTTCAAGGCTGAGGGATCTAGCCCAAAGAAGAGGCAAAAGATTCTAAGAGCCAGAGGGTATGGGTGATTCCTAGAATATAACATCATCCAAACACAACAGGGCCGATATACATATGAATTGACAGCATGCACAAAACTGTTCAAGTTCAAATCAGACAAAATCTCAGCATAGCAAAAGGGCAATGGACCCAAAGTCCTAAACACTAACCAAGAAACTATTCATACAATGGATAACTGAAGGACAGGGAAAATCAGTGTTCTTCAATGGAGCAACATTGGGTATATCGATCAACTCAAGGGCAGGACCCATGTCTAGGTCAACAAAATGGACTAAGTGTTTGTGCAAGTGCATGTGGGTGTGGTGTGCGTGTGTGTGTCTGTGCACACACATGCGTGCATGTGTGCATGCGTGCATGCATGTTTTTTTGTTTTTGTTTTTGTTTTTTTTGCTTTGTTTTGTTTTGCTGTTGTGTTTTTGTTTGGTTAGTTGGTTTCATAATTTTATCTGCTTTTTGTTTGTTTACATATGAATTTTTGAGAGAGAGAGAGAGAGAGAGAGAGAGAGAGAGAGAGAGAGAGAGAGAGAACACAAACCTGGATGGATAGACAGGTAGGGAGACTATTGCAGTAGTAGGGAGACAAGACATATGTATGAAATCTAAGTATGTATGAAAAAGTCCAAGTCAATAAATAAAAGAACGTGCAAGGGGTTCCTATTACAGATTATGTAATGGTATAAAGTAAATAAATAAATCCCATTTAAAAATGAAAGAAGAATTAAATTTTTCAAAGCTAAGGAATCTGATATCTAAACTATCTAATTCTTAGAATGGGCTGTACCTGCTCTTCTAGTCAGTGATCTCCAGGATAGACCCAATGGATGAATACATATCATAAAAGAGGCCTTATTAGACTGGTTTGCACATGGGATGGCTAGCTTAGCAATGATCATCTAGGTGCTAGAGATTCTGAGAAGCCAATGGCTATTTTGTTCTCAAAATCAATACAGCACTGAAGGCTGGAGGGTCTATGGAGTGTCGCTGGTTTTCGATTTACATTGAAATGCTGAGGAAATGTGGCTCTTATATCAGTGAGGAGGGCAGTGGGAACAGCCACAACGGTAGCACTCATCAGCAAGAGGGGAGACAAGCCAACAAGCCATGCTGATTTGTCCTGGGACATCTGTATATCTGCACCAGCAGGAGTTGTCACCTACTGCTGGGAAGCGTGTGCTACATGCAATGAATACTTTCTGGAAATATTCTCACAGGCCTTTCCAGAGGTGTGTTCCTTAATTAATTCTAAATCAAGATGACAAGGCTAACCATCACACTTGCCAACCACACACACAGAAGATGAAAATGACCGTGCAATCTCTTTTGTTTGTTTTACAGACTTCCTAATGGGATTTTATTTTATTTTTACCTGTGTTCTCTGTTATTTCCTCATGGGAAGCAAAAGGGAACTCTCTTATTAATTAGGTCATTGGAAGCTCAAGCTCAGGGATGCAAAGATGTTAGGAAATGATGTAGGCTGCAGAACCAGTCATTATGGTGCTCCCTGGTGATGTTGTGCAGGGTGGGGCGTACTGGATTTTTAAGCACTTTTAATCATTTCTCAAGCATAGTCATACTAGAGGAACAAGGTCCTAGGGAAGGAGCTAGAAGTCAGCTATAGTGCTGACTCCTTTTCCTTTCTTAGTTTCTTTCTTTCTTTCCTCTCCTGTGGGGACCCTAACGTCAGCTCAAGATATCCCATGACCAAGTTCTCAGCACAAAACATAGGCCCTGAATAAGGGACAAAGAGAGGAGATAGAGGAAGAGGGAGGGGGGAAAAGGGACCAGGGAGAAGAGGGAAAGAGTGCAAGGAAGAGGGAGATGGGATATTTGTCCCAAAGTATTAAGGACATAGCCCATAGGCAAGTGGAGATTTATAAAGGTAAAAGGGGAGAAACCTCCTGTCATGATGATTGGTTAATTTTGATCGGATATGCTAATTAAGGTGGCCAAAGGGGGTTTTAATTACTGGGCTTCAATATTTTGATAGCTGGACCTTTGTAATCAGCCTTAGGAAAAGGAAGTAGCCAAATAAAGGAATAGACCTTGGTGGCTATAGATTTAGGAGTGTAGTCTGTTTGCTGTTTTCGCTTTGTTCGGTTTTTAGCAAAGGCCTGCTAGAGCTGTGTGTGCTACTCTTGAGGCTGGCTAGAGTCCTTTCGTCTCCTTCTTTCTTTCTTTCTTTCTTTCTTTTTTTTTTCTCTTTTTTCTTTTGTGAGTTTCACTGTGCAGAAAAGGTCTCAGGCTTACCTGAACTACCTAGATCTACCTAGCACTATCTCTCAATGACTAGGATTAAAAGCTTAGATACTATGCCCACAACTGCCTCTTGCTAGACAAATGAACTCAGGTAACTTCTTTGCCTTTAGTTAACAGTTAAGCAGGCTACATTACACATATGCAACAGAGAATGCTATGTCTAAGTCCTAGGGAAAAAATAAGCTCTCAAAATTTATTAATAATTTGTTTTATGTAATATGTGCTATGAAATAATCAAGGACTTTCTCACAGCCTGTGTTTGCTCTCCTACCAGAAAATGTGAAAAGACACATGGCTGTTTCCCAGTCACCCTAGGTCGGTAGACATACAGAAGAGGAAACAGACCTGTAAAGAAAAGTCATTAGTTCCTCTGAGAAACCAAATCTTTCAAATTCAGACTCTGTTTTAGAGAACCTGACCTAAGTTTGAACTCAGGTAAACTAATAGTACCTAAGATTAGCTTCCAAGTTACCCTACAAAACCTGAGCCTGGTTCCAGACTCTAGGCTCATCCACAACAAGACCTGCCTCTCCGGTTACCCCAGGTTACAATCCTACCCCCTGCCTAAGGACCACCAATGCAAAGGGAAATAGAAATTAAGTTTATGGTTTGATTCCCAGCACTGGGCAATTATGCTAAAGGCTATTATAGTAGCTATCCAAAGACTACAGTGTGGATGCTTCAGTCCTTCTTAGAAGGGGGAACAAAAATACTCACAGGAGGAAATAAGGAGACAAAGTGTGGAGCAGAGACTAAAGTAAAGGCCATCCAGAGACTGCCCCACCTGGGGATCCATCCCATATACAGTCACCAAACCCAGACACTATTGCAGATGCCAAGAAGTGCTTGCTGACAGGAACCTGATATAGCTGTCGCCTGAGAGACTCTGCCAGAGCCTTACTGATACAGATTAAAATGCCTCCGGCTAACCGTCAGACTGAGCACAGGGACCCCAATGGAGGAGTTACATAAAAGACTGAAGGAGCTGAAGGCATTTGCAACCCCCTAAGAAGAACAACAATATCAACCAACCAGATCCCCCCCATCTCAGAGCTCCCAGGGACTAAATCATCATCCCAAAAGAACACAGGGATGGACCTATGGCTCCATCTGCATATGTAGCAGAAGATGGCCTTGTTGGGCATCAATGGGAGGAGAGGCCCTTGGTCCTGTGAAGATTTGATGCCCCAGTGTAGGAGAATGCCAAGGCAGGGGGAGCGGAGTTGGTGGGGGGAGGGAGTACCCTCCCAGAAACAGGGGAAAGTAGTGGGTTTCTGGAGGGGAAACCAGGAAATGGGATAACATTTGAAATATAAATTAAAAATATCCAATAAAAGAAAAAATAGATGCTTGAATACTCATCACTTCCTCTCCAACTTGCTGCTTTCCATAAAGCCTGGCTGGATAAGATGTTCAGGGCTCCCTCTCCACAAAAAAAATAGACCACCCTGTATGGTGACAGTTGTGTGCTGAGGGACTCTGAGCTAGCTTGAATAGAATAAAGACCCTGCTGTGAGTTGCATCAGAGCAGTTCCTGTCTGTGTTTTGGGGATCACTAACATTTCCCTGGCACTACACCTCCAAGAATATGTTCTGGGTTTTGTTTTATTTTATTTTGTTCATTTGTTCATTTTTCCCCTGTGCACAGAGAGGAAGAGAGATTTCATTACTGCTAAAGATGGAGGCACCAATTAGAAGGAAAGCTGAAAATGCCGTTAGCTAACACTAACAAATCGCAGCTGCAGTTCTTCTCCCTGGGCCTCTAGAATTCTGGAGCAATCTGGGAATGACAACAAGAGCCAAGAAACATCTCCTCTGCCCTGGGGTGCCGATGGGGAAAACATGTTGGGTCCCAAATTCCTCAGAAACCTCTTTCCATATTTCACCCAGCCAAATTCTGCTCCCTACCACAGCTGCCCTCCCAGGTGCCCACCAGGTGCTTGTGCTTGGGAAGCACTGGGCCATTTGAGGCTGGCAGGGTTGGCTCCCTGCCTACCTTTGTATTGGTACTGAGGTTTCGTAGTTCTTATCTGTAATGAAAGACAATTGCAGATTCCCAGGAATTGTTTTCTAAGTAGAAAAGAAAATGAATACATATGTTTGTTTTGTGTTTTTTCTGAAGGAGTTAATTAAAGATTCTATGTGATACAGCAGACAGCACCACACTGGTGAGCTTGACACAGCAGGATCCTTAAGTGGTGGCACAGCAGTCACTTGCCCTGCATTTCCATCCTGCCTACCAGGGTTTTCTCAAGACCCTTTGGGGCCTATTCCTTGGCTGAGGTCCCTCTAAGTTCTCTGTGTGAATATGCAATGGTGGGAGTGAACATTGAGATAGCTGGCCCAAAGGTGGCCTGGACCAGAACAGCAGTAAACGGGCATCATGTTGCCAATCAGTGAGCTCCAAACCTGCGGGTCATGAAAGGAAACCAAGGGCATAAATGCAGGGGAGGGACCTGTGAGGTGGAGGGCGAATCTGACAAACTTGAGCAAGGTAAGAGAGGGCAGGGGTGAGAGCAATGTACTATATACATGTATGACATTTTCAAAGACACGTCAATTTTTAAAACATTTATGGTTTGGGGGAAGTGATTAGATGCTAAGAACAATGATTGGTTGGTTAATCTGATGTGTACACGGTATGATAATATTATGAGAAGATACTAGGAAGCAGAAAGAGAGGCTTACCTGAAGGGAGTATGTCAGTGGAGTCATAGCCTACAAAGGTACCTTGTGTCAGTCTCTTTCATCTCCGTTTAGCTTTCTGGCTGCCATGAGGTGAGCCGCTTCCCTCCACCATGTCTTTTCTCCACTATTTTTCTCCTTGTAATAGGCCAGAAAGTCATCTATAAACCAAACTTCTTCCCGAAGCCGTGCCTCAAATAAACCATCCCGTCATCACTGTGTATACACAGGGAATTTGTCCCTGCAACCAAAAGTGCTAACCTGCTAGCTTGTTTTTCTTCTGTCCTAATAAAGCACTGGCCAAAATCAACTTGTGGAGGAAACAGTTTATTTATCTTGTGAGTTATACTCTGTCTATCATTTGCTGAATCCAAGGCAGGAACTGGAGCTGAGGCCACAGTGGGAATACTGCTGAGTAACTTGCCCTCGTGGCTTCCTCAGCCTGCTTTCTTTTCTTTTTTTTTTTTTATTAACTTGAATATTTCTTATATACATTTCGAGTGTTATTCCCTTTCCCGGTTTCCGGGCAAACATCCCCCCCCCCCCTTCCTTATGGGTGTTCCCCTCCCCCCATTGCTGCCCTCTCCTCAACTGTCTAGTTCACTGGGGGTTCAGTCTTAGCAGGACCCAGGGCTTCCCCTTCCACTGGTGCTCTTACTAGGATATTCATTGCTACCTATGAGGTCAGAGTCCAGGGTCAGTCCATGTATAGTCTTTAGGTAGTGGCTTAGTCCCTGGAAGCTCTGGTTGGTTGGCGTTGCTGTACATATGGGATCTTGAGCCCCTTCAAGCTCTTCCAGTTCTTTCTCTGATTCCTTCAACGGGGGTCCTGTTCTCAGTTCAGTGGTTTCCTGCTGGCATACGCCTCTGTATTTGCTGTATTCTGGCTGTGTCTCTCAGGAGCGATCTGCATTCACATTTTGATCATCCGTCTTGAGTTTCATTTGTTCTAGGCATCTAGGGTAATTCAAGCATTTGGGCTAATAGCCACTTATCAGTGAGTGCATACCATGTATGTCTTTCTGTGATTGGGTTAGCTCACTCAGGATGATATTTTCCAGTTCCAACCATTTGCCTACGAATTTCATAAACTCGTTGTTTTTGATAGCTGAGTAATATTCCATTGTGTAGATGTACCACATTTTCTGTATCCATTCCTCTGTTAAAGGGCATCTGGGTTCTTTCCAGCTTCTGGCTATTATAAATAAGCTCAGCCTGCTTTCTTACCCAGCCCAGGCATACCTGCCCACGGCGCTGCCATCAGTGAGCTAGGCCTTCCTACACCAATCATTGACCACAAAACTGCACCAGAGGCGTGGTCACGGGCCGATTTGACAAAGGTATTTTCTCAGTTGAAGTTTTCTCTTTCTAGATGAACCTGGTTTGTGCCAAGGCCATGAAAAACGAACCAACACAATGATGTTTCCAATATCTTTGTTAATGCCTGAATGTTAAGGCTTTCAAATGTGTAAGAACGAAATGAATGACTTTTGCTTACAATAAGATATGATTTTGAAAACCTAGAAGAGAATGCTATGGAATGACTGAGTGTTTGATCTCATTAAAAATCCCTGTATGGAAATCCTCTCTAGACTGGCGGATCTTGGTTATTGAGTTGATAGGATTTAGGATCATTGTGGGAACATGCCTCTGGGTGTATCCGTGAGTGTGTTTCTAGGAAGGTTTAACTGAGGAGGATGATACATTCTGCATATGGGCAGAATCATTCCATGGACTGAGGCCACAAACTGAATAAAAACCGAGAGAGCGAACTAAGCCCCTGAGTTCTCTCTTTGCTTCCTGCCTGCAGATGTGATATGACCAGCTAGCTGCCTCACTCTATGACCACCAGGACTTCACCACCATGGTGGGCTGTGCTGCCTCCACCCTTAAGCTGAAGAAGAATTGTCTCCTTTAAGTTGCTTTTTCTTAGGCATTTGGTCGCAGCAAGTGGAAAGACACAAATACACTCTCATATCTGATGCTTACCATATGAGGATACAAATTAGAAGCCAGTAGTTTGAAACCAGAAAAATATCCTCACCAGAACCAACTCATAGGAGAACCTTGATTTTAGTACCATAGCACCATGTAGCATACTCCTGAACTGAGAAATGTCATTAGAAACCCAGTCTATAGCAATAATAATTTGTTAATCAATACAGTAATTTGATATAGTGGCTCCAACTCTAACTGAGTCTATCTTCATTCTATCACTTTTCTCTATCTTCTTTTTTGCTTCTTCTCTTCTATATATTCTTTCTAGTTCTTTTCACCATTGCCTGCAGCCCCCTTTTCTGTTTCCTTTTCACTTCTACAACTTCCCTGCTATCAGTGCAATAAAGGATCACTCAAAGGTGTAAGGGAGATGATTCACCCAATTCTAATAGAATTCAAAACTTTCCATTTTCTTACACATCTCATTGTCAAACAATCTGTGCTAAGTTACTGTAGGAAATGCAAAATCGTGTGTATATAGTAAGGACAAGAAGAGAAAGTTTGTAGTTAACAACAAACATCTTTCGCTGGCCAAGACATTGATGTTGTAAAAAATTATTTAAAAATCCCAGTGTGGGGTCTCTTCTCTCCTTTGACCATTCATATTTTCCGATGAAAGACACACACAGCCTTATGTTTTTAGATATGCCTAAAGTAGCAAAATAGCTGGCCAATTGCCTACCCCAGCCCCCATGCTGTTAGAATCAACCTCCCATCCATAACCCAGGTTATTGCCTTCTATGTTTCATCTGGACTGCTCTTAGCTCCAATTAGGCAGCCCTCTGGGCCACATTCTCTTGGACCCTGGCCCATGGCAGCTCTCCTCCCTCCTCCTGCACATTCTTCTCTATCCAATGTCAGCTTCTCCTCCCTCCTTACTACTCATACCTAAACCATGCCTATCTATGTCTTTTCTCCCAGGCTATTGACTGTTGGCATCTTTATTTAGCAATCAGAATTAACAGGGGACAGGGTCCCCCTGTACCTTATATGCAGACTCTCTTTGGGACAAATGGTTCTGGGGGATCCAATTAGCCTTAGAATACAAGCAGCATTAGGCCAACCCACTACACACTGATAAGACATCTCTTCCAATTCATTCCTCCTCTGAAGTCCTGTGCCTGCAGATCCTAGTACTGGAGCTACTACACTGTAGGTAGAAAAAGAAACCCATGGTGAAAACTGCAAGTTGCTCATATATGTTGTGGTGATGTGTACACTGGGGTTAAAAAGAAACTTAGGGCTAAAATAGTCAAGTCAGGAACATGAAGGGTGAGAGTTCAAACCAAGGTAAACAGAAATGAGAAAGGATAGGGCTCTGGGCCAGCATCCTCAAAGCCCTAGAGGAAAATAGCAAGGCACCATTGTCCTTTGTAACAGAGAGCTTCAGAGAAAGCCTCTACATATTCCATAAGGAAGCTCATACTGTAGGTGAGGATCTAAGAAGAATTGCAGCCATTGTTCTAAAGCCATAGGGAATGGTGAAAGCTTATTGTAACAGACAACAAGTGAGAAATCTGTAAGAACAGAGCCCAGGGACAGCAGCTGGGACTAACAGCCAGCACATGCTTAACATTAACAGCTACTGGGAGACAAATAACAAATTGCAGGGATCCTTCTTGGCTCAACACGTGATAGCCCAGAGAACTAGCCAAGCTCATAATAATGACCTCCTCCTTTTGGAATGATCCTCATCCATTCCCTAGAGATTTTCTCAGGTCTGAATTTCTCCCCTTCCTATAATTCTCCTTTATGAGGCTTGCTTATGTTTTATATACGCCCATGAGAGTATATAATAGGTCGTTAATCTTCATTGGCATGACTCAGCAAATTCAAACCACTGTCTCAAATCCCTCTTTGATGATCATGAGTTCTAGCACACTAGATCCTCTGGTCAAGAAAGACTCTGTTGCATTAAAAATCTGCATTAATCTGGCCAAGCACGTGCATCCTGAAAAGTGTCAGCTACAGAATGGGCTGCAAATCCACCCTGATAACACCCTGGGCAGGGAATGACAGAAATGTTTTATGGTGTAAGAAAACCAAAGACGAAAAGCCACGTGACCATTTCTGAAAGTTACTCTATTCCAAAGGCCATGTTCTGGCAGGCCAGACCCTCTCCTGGCTCCTCCAGTACAAAACTGGAATTAGCTTGAAGAGGAAATGACAGGCCTGTGCTTCTCACTCCTCCACTCTCCCCCTCATGCCTGTCTCTGCCACCTCTGCCCTCCTCACTGCTCTTTGAAAGGGAATTTATTCTGAATTCCACCTGCAGATTCAAGCACACTCTGGCCCAGTTTTCTCCTCCCTCAGTGTGTTGAGGGGCAGCCTCTGCCTCCGTCTAAAACTGGAGAATGGGTGGTATAGGCATATGCTCGCCTGGGGATAGACGGGGCATGCCGAAGTATATCCCTCCCCTACCCATTGTCAATCACTCCTAAGAAATAGAACATTGTGCCCAAGAGCAGTGCAGGTATCACTACTCCACTTTACAGACAGGGGATACAGATGAAAGGAGAACAACGGTGTCTTTAAGGAAAAGTGAAGTGAACCGCGGATATCTTAGAAAGTGTCTGACTATTACAGTGTAATTTATTATGCAAAGTTGCCCTTTCTGACAATCAGCAATTGAGATGGTAACAGAAGGCTTTCAGCAGGCAAACAAACCCAGCAGGGAACCTGCCCCTGGCTCTTGTCTCTCTGTAGGATACATCATTAAGCTAGACACCTTACAGAGAGTGGCCAAGAGAAAGTCAGACTTCTGTAGCCCATGCTCATCAGATCTTGTTGTATGTTCTTGAAAATCCAACTGTCAGAGCTGAAACAATTTAATGGCTATACTCAGATTCCTCATACTAAATCTTCATCATCTTTGTGTATGACGACCACTTAGAGTGGAGGCCCTCCTGCTTGATTTACGAAAGAATGGATTGCATAATTTATGGGTACAAGTGACCGGATAACCAAAAACTGCTGAGAAGAATCACTAGTCTTCCCCAGATAGAACATCCTAACTGGTTTAAAAAATAGGCCATGAATTGGAACGGAAACAGAGAGGGGACATGGGAGGTTAGAAAATGGGGTGGGAGTGAGTGGGGGTAAAAAATTATGTAATTTTATCTTATTTTAAAGTATATAATGCTACTTTAAAATAAGACAAGAAACAGACAAAAGCAAACTCACTAGTTTAAAAGAAAAACAGAGAAAGATCCAACTTTGTAGCCCAGAATTTGAACTAACATACCCAGTGAATAAGTCACCCAAAAGTAATGTAGTCTAGGATTACATGATTCTTTAAATAGAATATCCTCATACAAGGTTCATTTACCAAGCTTTTGTCTTTAACCTGGGGCCCTACGTCGATGCCATAGATGTGATTCCTGAATTTCCTGCTTGGAGTAACATGTGTGCCTACCCATGTAGAAAGCAGATCCTTACTGGAGCTCACTTTGTTCTGTTCAGGTGGGACAGATGAAAATTTGATGAAGACAAGACAAGGATCCAAGAGCCCTTTCTTCACAACGTCCCAAGATTCCAGTGACAATTGAGTGTGAGAGTGATTTGGAGGTACAAGACTCATGTTCCCTCGTGACATAATTAGATCAGCCTGGTAAGAAACTCCTGTTGTGTGTATTACAAAGATCTCTGGGCATCATGCCAAAGCTAATAAAATCAGAGTCACTGGAAGAAAGGCCTAAACTGTACTGCCCAAAACAAATCTATCGCTTAGTTTTAGATACAATTTAAACTTGAATGTTTAATGTGTGCCTTCCCACCAGACACAGACACACAGACACACACACACACACACACACACACACACACACACACACACACACACACACAAATCTGTATTTTTAATTCTCTTTTAAGAGTTGCAAAACAAAATCAAAACACAAAAACAATCAAACAAAACGCCTAAAAGTTTGAACCAATGAGATGTATGGCTGGCCAAGATTCTCTTCAGTGCTTTGAACGTTCTTTTCTGTCAATTGATTATTTTCTTAGCTGTGCAAAATCTCTTGAGTTTTATGAGGTCCCACTCATCAATCATTGACCTTAATTCTCCAGGCACATAGAGTACTGTTCAGAAAGTCCTTTGCTAAACCCGTAAATTTAGGATACTGTTTATGTTTCCTACTAAGTTTCAGTGTTTCGGGGTTCACATTAAGGTCTTAATCCATTTGAAATTAGTTTTCATGTAAAGTGATAGCCATGGGTCTCATTGATTTCCTCTACAGATAGGCATTGAGTTTTCTCAGCACTGTTTGTTGAAGATGCTTTTTTTTCCTCATGTGTATGCTTTTGACATTTTTGTCAAATATCAAATGGCCTTAGTTACATGTACTCGTGTTGGAGTTTCCTATTTTGTTCCACTGGTCTGTGTCCTTTTTTTATCAATAGCTTGCTGCTTGTGTTACTATGGTTCTGGAATATATCTTGAGGACTGGAATAGCAACCCCTCCTTCCTTGTCCTTTTTGTTCTTTCACTATCCTCCTTCTTTTATAGTTCCCTGTGAATTTTTTTGATAGTGTTTTCTATTTGCATAAAGAATGTTGTTTGATTGGGATTGTACTGAATCTGTTAATTGCTTTTGGCAGAGCTGTCATTTTCACACCATTTACTCTACCAATCCAAGAGCACTGGGAAGGCTTTCACTTTTTTGATGTCCTTCTCAATCTCTTTCGTCAGAGATCTGAAGTTGTAATTGAAGTCTTCACCTTGGTTAGATTTATTTCTAGACTTATTGAGGCTATTGTGAATGGTAGTAAGTGCATGGTTTCTTTCTAAATAGAGTTGGCTCAGAGAACACTATTGATTTTTGTGAGCTGATTGTGTGTTTTGCTACTTTGCTGAATTCAATGGTGAGTTCTAGAAAGTTTCATCATGAAAGATTTTTTCAAAAACTTTTTCTGCATCTATTGAGATGATTATGTAATTTTGACTTTAAGTCCATTAACATGATTAATTAAATCTATTGACTTACATATATTGAGCCAGTACGGAATCTCTGAGATGAATTTGACTTGATTGGGATGGATGATCTTTTTGATATGTCTCTTATACAGCTGCAAGCATTTTACTGAGGATGCTGTCATCTATGTTCATCAGAGATACTGGCCTTCTTGTAGGGTATATACTAAGTCTGTATATTAGATAAATACTAGCTTCCCAGGAGTTTGTAAGAATTTCTTTGGTTTCAATTATTGAATAGTTGAAAAATGTTCATTGTAGATATTCTCTGAAAGTCTGGTAGAGTTCTGGTGTGGCTCCATCAGGATTTAAAATTTTTAATTGGAAATTTCAATCTCCTCGTTTGTTATGGGTCTGCTCTGGTTGTTGATCCCTTCTTGGATTAGTTTGATGGTTTGGCTGAATCTGAAAATTTATCTATTTCTTTTAGATTTTCCAGTTTAATGGAGCACAGTTTCTTAACGTACTCATAACTTTCTGCATCTCTGTAGTTGTAACATTTCTTTGTTTGTTTCTGAATTTATTAATGTAAGTCAATAAATTTAAGCATGTACATGGACTTAAAGACAAAATTATATGATCATCTCAATAGATGCATAAATAATTCTTTGAAAAAAATCCTTCATGGTGAATATCCTAGAGACAGCAGGACTAGAAGATACTCAGCATAACAAAGTTTATATTAAATATCTTATGTTCAGTTAATTAGATAAAATGGTTTATTAATTTTATTTATTTTCT
Organism: Rattus rattus; assembly: GCF_011064425.1. NCBI lineage: Eukaryota > Metazoa > Chordata > Mammalia > Rodentia > Muridae > Rattus > Rattus rattus. The sequence goes on along the minus strand of NC_046161.1, from coordinate 21,642,252 downwards.
TGAAGAACTGTCTCTTAGATTTGTTGTTTCTTTGTGCTATTTTCTCTATGTCTATTTTATCAATTTCTTCTCGGATTTTTATTAGTTCTTGATGTCATAGTGGTTTGGACTTGGTTCCTGTTTTGGTTTCTTTGTCTTTTAATTATGTGGCATCATTATATATTTGTGCTCATTCTGGATTTTTTAAAACATTAATTTGGTTTTTTTTTTTACTTTTTCACTGGCCCCTCAGAATCACCCCCTCTCATAACCCTTTCCCCATCTACTCTAAGTTTTCCCCAACCTTGGCACTTCAAGTCTCGGCAAGGCTGGGTGCTTCCTCTCCCAATGAGGCCAGACTAGGCAGCCCAGCTAATAGAGTATATCTCACATTCAGGTAACAGCTTTTGGGATAGCCCACATTTCAGTTGTTCAAGACCCACATAAAGATCAAGTTGCACATCTGCTACATATGAATAGGGAGGCCTAGGTCTAGCCCATGTATGTTCTTCAGTTGGTGATTCAGTCTCTGAGAGCCCCAAGGGTGCAGGTTAATTGACTGATAATCTTCCTGTGCAGTTTCAATCCCTTCTGGGGCCACAATCCTTCCTTCTTTTCTTCCATAAGAATCCCCAAGCTTCATCCACTGTTTGGCTTTCAATGTCTGTACCTATCTGAGTCAGCTGCTGTTGTCAGAGGACAACATGTTCCTGAACTTTTACCCTTAATATTCTTTCTTTGTTCTATAGAGTTTGTGTTTTGATTATGATGTGCCTGGTCCAGCCTAGTTGGTGTTCTATAAGCTTCTTGTATGTTTATAGGCATCCCTTTCTTTAGGTTGGGAAAGTTTTCTTTTATGATTTTGTTGAGAATATTTTCTGGGCCATGGAGTTGGGACTCTACCTTTTTCTATTTGTATTAATCTTAAATTAGGTCTTTTCATGGTATTCCAGAGTTCTTGGATGTTTTGTGTCAGGAATTCTTTAGCTTTTACATTTACTTTGACTGACGTATCACTTTCTCCTATTGTATCTTCAATACACGAGACTTTCTCTTTCATCTCCTGTATTCTGTTGGTGATGCTTGTATCTGTTGTTCCTGTTCTCTTCCCTAAGTTTTCTATCTCCAGGATTCCCTCAGTTTATTTTTCCCTATTGCTTCTATTCCACTTTCAGGTCTTGAACAGTTTTATTTATTTCCTTCACCTTTTTAATTGTATTTTTCTGTATATCTTTAAGGGATTTTTTTCCTCTTTAAAAACCTGTTTGTATTTTCCTGAATTTCTTTAAGGGATGTATTCCTTTCCTCTCTAAAGGTGCCTATAATCTTTGTCAGATTGGGTTTAAGGTTATTTTCTTGTGTTTAATTTGTGTTAGGATATTCAGGTATTGCTGTAGTGGGGTAGCTGCACTTTGGGAATCTTATATTGCCCGGGCTTTTGTTGATAGTGTTCTTTTAATGGCCTTTAGCATCTGAATGGTTTTGGTCCATGGATGTGGTACTTACTGGGAAGGGGATAATCTTCGATGATCCTGGTGTCGAAGGCCTCTGATAGATATCCTTGAGCTGTATGGTCTAGGACCTGGAGTTCTGTATAGTTCAGGAGCCTCAGGTCAGAAGAAAGTGTTGGAGAGGTCACAAGAGAATTGTTGTCACCCTGGAATGTCAGGGTTCTCAGGCCAGCATGGCTTGGCACAGAGGGCTCAGACAGCAGGGAAGATGAGTAGAGGAAAGGAAGCTTGCCTATGGTTCAGGAGTCTGATGAAAGTAGAGGGGATGCAGGGGAAAATCTATTTCTGGCTTTTTAATGTAGAAGTGTAGAGATAAGTATTTACCTCTTAGAGTTGCTTTTAATGTGTCCCAGTAATCATTTTGTGTTATATTCTCATTTTTATTCAGTTTTAGGGATTTGTTCAATTTTAGTTTCCTCTTTATCTCATTCATTATTCATTAAGGAAATGTTCAATCTCCACAAGTTTGTATAGCCACTAGAGTTATGTTGTTGTTGTTGTTGTTTGTTTGTTTGTTTGTTTGTTTGTTTCCCAGGTGTTAAAACATTATTGTCAGATAAGATATGTGGAGTATAACCTATTTCAGTTTTTCTGGTTTGGTTAAAATTTGTTTTGTGTTTTAGAGATGTATCCATAGGCTGCTTGGTAGAGTGCATTTTTTTGGTATTTGGATGAAATATTCTACAGATATCTATTTGGACATTTGATGTAAAGCCTTCTGTCTGGAAATACAGCAGAATATTATTAATAGTGTCAGGGGTGAGCTTCCTCTCATGGCATGAGACTCAAGTTGGGCCAGTCATTGGTTGGTCATTTCCTCACTTTCTCTTCCCTCTTTATTCCTACACATCATATGTGCAAGAAAAATTGTGATTCAAGAGCTTTGTGGCTGAGTTCGTAAATCCATACCACTATTGGAAGTCTTCCCTGGTGACAGGAAGTGAGAGCTTCATGTTTTATATCCCCAACTGCAAGGAGTCTTAACTAAGGTCGCCATCATACATTCCTGGGAGTTTACATTGTCCTAGATTTCTAGCTTGTCCCAGAGATACTCACTCAACACACAACTGAATCCAGTTCTCTCTCTCAGTTCTCTCCATACCTGATTCTTCCTGTTCCTCTCCCACTCCCTCTCTCGCCTAGTTCTCTCCCTTCATCCACCCCGCATGTCTATTATTTTCCCTTCTCAGTGAGATTCAAGCATCCTCCCTTGGACCCTACTTGTTGCTTGGCTTCTTTGGGTCTGTGGATTATAGCATGGTTATTGTATAATTTATCGCTAATAACCACTTATAAATGAGTGAATATCATATTTATTATTTTGGGTCTGAGTTACCTCCCTCAGGATAATCATTTCTAATTCCATCCATTTGACTGCAAATTTCATGATGTCTTTACTTTTGATAGCTGAATAATAATACTCCACTCTGTAAATGTATATTTTTGTTTCCCATTGTTCAGTGGGGGGACATTTGTGTTCTGTGAAAATAGTTAAGAAAATGTTCTTGTGGTATGATAAAGCATCTTTTGGGTATATATATCCAGGAGTAGTATTGATGTAGATGGTCTTGATATAGAACCCAGTTGTCTGAGAAACTGTCAATCGTTTTCTAAAGTGTTGTACACGTTTTCACTTCCACTAGCAATGGAGGAGTGTTCCTCTTGCTTAACAACATACCAGCATGAACTGTTGCTTGAGTTTTTGTCTAATGCATTCTGATGGGTATAACATGGAAACTCAGAGGCATTTTATTTGTATTTCCCTTATAGTTAAGGATGTTGAACATTTCTTTAAGTGCTTTTCAGCTAATAAAGATTTCTCTTTTAAGAATTCTCTGAGTAGGTCTGTACCTCATTTTGTTTCATTTGGTTTAGTTTGTTGCTGCCTAATTTCTCGCATTCTTTATATGTTTTGAATATTAGCCCTCTGTCAGATAAAAGGTTGGCGAAGATCATTTCCCATTTTGGAGGCTGCTATTTTGTCCTATTGATAGTATCCTTTGCCTTAAAGAAGCTTTTCAGTTTCATGAGATCTCATTTATTAATTGTTGGCTATAGAGCTTCAACTGTTGGTGTTTTGTTCAGGAAGTTATTTCCTGTAACATTCAAGGGTAGTTACCTCTTTTTCTTCTATCAGATCTAATGTGTTTGGTTTTTATGTGGAGGTCTTTGATTCACTAATTCTTTTGTGCAGGGTGATAAATATAAATCTATTTACATTCTTCTACTTGTAGACATCAAGTTAGTCCAGCACCATCTTTGAAGATGGTTTCTCTGTTCCATTGTAAAGATTCTGGCTTCTTTGTCAAAAAAGCAAGTGCCCATAGGTATGTGGATTTACTTCTGTGTCTTTGATGTGATTCTATTTATAAATCTGGCTCCTTTATGCCAATACAATGTGGTTTTTATTACTATTTCTCTGTAGTACAGGTTGACAAAGGGGATGGTGATTCCTCCAGAAGTTCTTTTATTGCAGAAGTTTTAGCTATCCTAGACTTTGTGATTTTACATATGAAGCTAAAAATTGCTCTTTCAAGGTCTGTAAACAATTGTGTTGGAATTCTGATGGAAATCACTTTGCTTTGCTTTTGGTAAGGTTGCCATTTTGCTTTGTTAATCCTATTGATTGAATAACTTGTCAAAAAGGGCTTTCACTTGCTTGGTTAGTGTTACATCAAGATACTTTATAAGATTTGTGGCTATTGTGAAGGGGTGTTATTTCCCTAATTTCCTTTTCAGCCTGTTATCATTTGTATAAAGGAGAGATACTTATTTTTCTTTTAGTAATTTTGTATCCAGCTACTTTGCTGGGGGTATTTATCAGCTTTAGGCATCCTCTGGTATACTTTTGAGGGTCTCGTATGTATTCTATTATATCATCTGCAAATAGTGATATTTTGACTTCTTCCTTTCCAATTTATATCCTTTTACTCTCCTTTAGTTGTCTTACTGGCCCCATAAAAACACATTAGTCAACCTGCATTTGCTAATCTTAAACATGAAGTCCTGAGTTTTTTCCTTAACAATCTTTCCCATAAAACCCTGACCTTGATGGTTGTTGTACTTCCTCCTCCTAGAACCAGTTCCAACAGAAGACAACTTTCATCTGCCTGTGGAGCTGGGGGGATAGTGCCTTTAATTGCAGCTTCCTTTGAAATCATAGTTATTAATCCCCAGTGCCATTGACCTGCCAGCTCTGGCTTATTTGATGGGGAAGAGTTACTCCCTAGTTGCTGAAAGCTTTAAAACAGTTTTTCAGCCCTTCTAATAATTCTGCTTCATCTAGTCTCAGATAACTCTCACTTGGGAGTAGAATTAAAGATATGCTCATTGAGAGAAGAGAGCTGTAGGCTTTAAAATATACCCAAAGTGATAAAGCTCCTTCTATTCCATTTGATCCTTCCCATAACTTCTCCTTGTCTTCAGTTTTTGATCAGGTTATGAAGGGATTTCTTAATATTCAGTCACATTAAGAAGCAGAAATTGCCATCCATCTCAGGCAAACAATAGGAAAAAACCTTCCACTAAGTTCACAACATTGTGTGTAGATGCAACATGGTCTATAGGTGAAGCATAGAAATGTGGCCTCTCTGTCTTCTTTAAGTAAAGCATAACACTCAGGTATCTACACATCAGACATGTTTCACTGGCCCAGCACTCACCTATCTTATTCTTACTTTGCATGAGTGCTTCAGTGTCCCTGATGTTGATGGGAAGGTGGAATAGAGCACATTAGAGAAACATTTAAGCAGAAGTATGGATCCCAAGTCTTAGCAAACGTTCAGGCTTGTTTTTTCTTTTTATGCAACTGACTTAGAGGATGCTACTTAAATGTTTAATTCTTTTGATTAAATGATGTTTTCTACTACAAAGTTTTTCCAAAGAAGGAAAATAAAATCATGATTTTAGGAAATCAGGTGATTTAACACAGGTGATCCCTCAAACCAATCTCTTACTATCACACTAAGGGAAAATCCAGGCCACTCTTTTTCACTGTACCCAAGACTAGTTATAAAGAGAACTCAGCCTTCTTTACTCCTGGATACTGTCAAAATCTGTATAGTAAATATTCCATAAAGTTGTAGTCAAATGATGGGCATTGGTGGTGCTATCCATTGAGTAATGTAGAATATGATCAAAATACATTATGACATATATAAAAATGTCATAATGAAACATATTTTGTAGGCTAATAAAAAACTACTAAATTAAATTAAGAGAAAATGCAAAAAAGGACAACACTGTAGACCAAATACCTCAAAGAAAAATTAAGATAACAATTTACCCAATGGTCGCAAGATTCGGTTTTCTCAAATATGCTTCAAAGTTTAAACAAGACAACTCATGTGGTTGGCTACACACTAATTTCATTATTATTATTTATTTCCTTAAAATTTAGTAATTTTCACTTTTACATCACATTGACATGTATACAGGAAAAGAATTCATGCATGTTCCTCCAACTTCATACAAATTCTACTAACATGTAGAATGCATGTAGGAAGTTATAGTTGAATCAATATTAATACATTGTTATTAACTAAAAAGTTCATAGTATACATTAAGGTTCACAGTTCTATTGGTTTTGATTAAGCCATCTGTCCCTTTAAATATCCTATACCCAGCTTGTTCACTTCATAAGCGCACACACACACACACACACACACACACACACACACAGAGTCACATATCATATGTCATTGATCATCAATGGTCTATTTTACTGCCTTTATTGTTTCCCACAAAGCTATAACATTAGGATCACAAATATGTTGCCTTAGAGTTGGCCTTATCACAGGACAATATGCTATATTAATCAGGTAGACTAACTCAAGTCCCAATCTCTTGCTCTTTCTTGTGAACATCCCCACATAGGAGCTACCTAAAAGCTCACCTCAATAGATCCACAGGAACAGAAAGAAGGAAGAAGCTTTTCCTACCTGTGAGATTGTAAAGATTTGGAGTTTGATGTGGACTCATGGACAATGGTCAATCATTACTATTTTTATGCTAAGTTTTTGTCCTGAATTGATACTGTAATTTTGTTAGGAACTTCTCCTGTTTTCTATATTGGCACAATTTTTATTCCTAATTGATTTTGAATTTTATCACATTTTTCATCTTTGACCCTATAAATCTCTTTTAAGTTTTCAATTAATAAAACACCTATTGATTTTTAGATGCTAAATTAAGCACATATTACTAAAATACAGCAACTTTCACAATATAATGAGTAAATTTGTCTCAACTTGATATTTCCTTTACTATGTATTCTCTATTCTCACGATAATGATTAATCAAAAACTTGCTTTAGTTTAAAACCACAGCTAGACTATCAGATTGGGAGATTTATTTATTTGTTTAGTTTAAAATAAGCTCCCCAAGAACCAACAATGTGAGCAGTATATCCGACTTGGTTGGATAATAGTGAGTATAACACATGTCTGGTTCCTCCAGGTTATAGATTTTCCATTTCAAATGTTTATTTAAAAACATCTTCCTTCCTAGATTGTGATTTAGTTCTTATTTGCTTTCTGTTGCTATGGTAAGTATCATAACCAAAAGAAATTTGGGAAGAAATAGGTTTATGTAACATCCCATCATTGAGGGAATTTAGGACATGTACTTCAGGCAGCAATCTAAAGACAAGAACTTTAATGCATCCTGCCTACTGGTCTTCTCCCAGATCCATGTTCAGTTATCTTTCCTGTATAGCTCAGGCCCACCCATCTAAAGATGAAACTGCCTATGTTAGCCATCCTACATCAACTAGCACACATGAAAATGTCCCCATAGACATGACCAAAGGCCAATCTGATGGAGGCTATTCTTGAGGATCCCTATACCAGGGTGATCAAGCTGACAGCTAAGACCAGCCATCACAGATGCTCTGAAAAGATGAATGTGTTTATTATCAGGTATTACACACAACGGATATTCTTGTCTTTGTGGGATATAGAGATTCAGGACCAGTTTTATGACTGGGAATATAGCGAACTAAAAGATCACCTGGTGATGGAGGGTGGAAGATGTAGCATGAAAACCATTTATCGGTTCACATTTCAAATTCCTTGATCCTCAGAGATGCCCTCTAGTGTCTGGAATCGGGAGCTTTGCTATATGGGGACCACACTGTCCTTTACTTTGGGCCACATATCTTTCTTTCTCAGGGTGTCCATACATAATTTCCTGAATCTGCCCAGAATAATTATTGACATTTATGTGCTTGACAAAGAACTCAAAGAACCACAAATATTTAGGCACATGTATATCCTAGAGCAGTGGTTCTCAACCTTCCTAATGCTGAGACTCTTTAATACAATGTCTCCTGTTGTAGTAAACCTCAATTATAAAATTATCTTGTTGCTAGTTCATAACAATAATTTTGCTACTATTATAAACTGATGAAAATAGCTTATGTACAAGATAGCTAATTTGTGACCTCTGTGGAAGAACCACTTCCCTAGAGCATGCAGAGCTTTTCTTATATTTTTGGTTGTGAGCCTAGCCTTTAATGGCTGAGCCATCTCTCCAGCCCATGAAGAGCTTTTCTAACATGGTTTGTATCTCTAATCAACTGAAATGGCGTCTGACCTATAAATCATGTTCTATTACACTTTATTTTGCTCATTTCACATTGTTCTGAGTCCATTAGTATCCCACATTAAGGAATAGCTCATGTCAAGTCAGTGGTGGTACCATTCCAGTGGGAGTAGCACAAACCCTCTGAAAACCAGTTCTGTCCCTGTTGTGGATGCAGAATACAGCCCTTGAAGTTCTCCATGGAGGGAAGATATCGTCACACTGAAGTGTCTGACTTCACAGACAACACATGGATATGAGAATTATGGAAGACAATGTTCAGAAGCAGCTAAGAAGGGCATGATTGGACCATGAACCAGTTAGCCAGTGGGAATAATTGAATGCCACTAAGCCTGGAACTATGTGGAGTGGTGCCTGGAATGTGAATGTTGGTGAAAAAATTGAGTATGAGTGAACTGAGTAGGAAATCTCTGTCTCTCTCTGTCTCTGTCTCTACCTGTCTCTCTCTGTCTCTCTCTCTTTCTCTGTCTCTCTCTGTCTCTCTCTGTCTCTCTGTCTCTGTCTCTCCATCTCTCTGTTTCTCTCTCTTTCTGTCACACACACACACACACACACACACACACACACACACACACACACACACACACACACGCACGCACCAGAACAACACACACCAGAACTACACATGAGAAGTATCTGATTCAGTGAGCCAGCCATCAGTCCTAGTGCAGGTCATCAAGCCTCTTAACTTTTTCTATACCAAGACCTTCCTCACCTTCATCCTCACCTCACCCTCACCCAGCATTTGTACTGAGGGAAGCATCAAAGGGCACCAGCAGTGGTGATACTGGATGCGCTTAGATAGAAGACTGGAAGCATCCTACTTAGAAGAGGATAGGCATGGAGAAACAGTACAGCCAGCCACGAAGCTCCCAGTAAGAGCACACAGTGAGTCATTAGCATCAGAAATGCTTTGAGCTAAGGAAAAATAGAAAATGTCCCCCAAAGACTCTGATTAAATCGTATAGCTGTATGGAGAATGAAAAGCCTCTGCTCTCACTTCTCAAGGTAGACCCTGTTAAATCTTGTTCTTGTGCAGTTTTACACTCCATCTCTGTACAGGCTGGTTTTATGTGTCAACTTGACACAAGCTGAGGTTATCACAGAAAAAGGTTATCAGTTGAGGAAGTGCCCCCATGAGACCTAACTGTAAAGCATTTTCTCAAGGGGGAGGACCCAGCCCATTGTGGGTGGTCCCATCCCTGGGCTGGTGGTTCTGGGTTCTGTAAGAGAGCAAGCTGAGCAAGCCAGGGGAAGCAAGCCAGTAAGTAACATCCGTCCATGGCCTCTGCATCAGCTCCTGTTTCCTGACCTGCTTGAGTTCCAGTTCTGACTTCCTTTGGTGATAAACAGCAACGTGGAAGTGTAAGCTGAATAAACCCTTCCCTCCCCAACTCACTTCGTGGTTGTGATGTTTGTGCAGGAATAGAAACCCTGACTAAGACAACCTCTAAGTCAGAACTCTACTATACCCAGAATCCAAACCCCAGAAGTATTACCTTGGACAGAATAATTAGCAAGGTTTGGGCTACTTCCATTGATGGCGAAGTGGGGCAATGGAGCAGTTTGGATACTCAGATCAAAAAAGTTGAGGCTACCAAGTTATGACATAAAAATCAAGAACACCAACCCAGTTCTCTGTAAGGTGATGTCAAAGCAAGACAATATGAGTGTGACCTCACAAGGTAGAGAGGGTTGTATTAGAGAACGGATGTCCTCAAGATAAGTACCTTTGGTAAATCTCCTCACATTTAATCAGGTTATGAATGGCAGAAAGTGGACATACATCAGATGAGAATTTGTCCTAGCCAGCCAGCCAGCCAGCCATGCGAAGGTACTATGGGCCTGCAGATATCCAGCCTCCAAGGATGATACAGGCTATAGAATGTTTTCAACCTGACAAATCTATACACTCTAAGTTATGTCTACAGGGCAGGAGCAAGTCTCACTAACCCACTCTTGCAATTTCAAGCAAGAAAGCAGTATGAAAAACGGAGTCCTGCCACTGTTCCCAGAGACTTAGCTCTCCCTTGTTTATAGTCAGTCAACTATGGATTCACTGCTTATGACTGGAAATTTTTAATTTTCTCTACCATAAGCAATCTCTGTATTTAAAGAATCTTCTGTTTCTTTTAATAATAAACTGGAAAACAAATGCCAGAAGGCAGGTACATGTGCTGGAAAGTCCTTTGACCTTCTCGAAGGTCCATTTGAGAAATTGAAAATTTGAGCATTTGAGTTTTAGAATTTTCAGGCTATGACTGGCTTCCCTGTGTAGAGTATAAAGGGAATGAAGCTCTCTTCCTTGGACCACTGAATGTATTAGTTACTTTGATCAGAAACAACTTAGGGAAGAAGAGGTTTATTTAGACTTGCAGTTCTTCATGGCAAGTAGTGGCATCAGGCAATTGATGCAGCTAGCTCTTGATGCATCTGGAAACAGAGAGCAAAGAATATTCCTACTCCAACAATTTTCTCCTTTTTATTCAGAATAGGACAACACAAGAAAAGACACTGCCCACATGTTGAGTAGATCATCACAACTCAATTAACTTAATCAAAATAGCCCTTCAAATGGAAGTTTCATCTCTTTGGTGATTCTAGAACCTGTCACGCTGGCATTCAATGTTAAGCAATGCATTGTACATCCATGCGCACAGGGCCTGCCTACACCTCCTCTGGCTATGGTCAGACTCTCAGCAGTTGTCAAGGCCTCTGGGTACTGAGCTGGACCAAGGCTATGGTCTTCTTCTGTGGAACTCAAATGTCTTCTAGGAGCAATTCAAAACTATTGTCCCGCTCCTTCCAAAACATTTGCCAGACCACCCAGCCTTTCTACAAAAATGTCAATCAGCTTCTCAAGAGTATCCACCCTGGGGTTGGGGATTTAGGTCAGTGGTAGAGCGCTTGCCTAACAAGCGCAAGGCCCTGGGTTCGGTCCCCAGCTCTGAAAAAAAAAAAGAGTACCCATCCTGATAGCTCCTCCCATCTCATGAAAGGGCTTAAGACCTAGTGGAACTGGGCGTGCTGGTATACGGCTGTAGTTTTCCATGCTAAAAAAGGCCAAGAGGGTGAACCCTCTAACCTACAGGAAATGGTCATGTAGGCTAATTCTTTTGTCTACTTTGCTGTCTTATCCCATAGATGTGCCCTCAGCACAGACTAGTAAGCCTTCTGCAGAAAGCCCACCCATTTCCTCCCTGTTTGCCTCTCCGAATGTCCTTACTCTTTGGTCCTTGGGTACTCACTTATTCGCCAAACATATGAAGCCCAGACCTAAGAGTTTTCTCTAAGTCAGTAAACACAGGCTCAAGTAGTGACAAACAAGTTAGATTATGAGGAAAAGTCACTAACTCTATGGATCCTATTGTATGGAATGGTTCATGAAATGTTCTCTGTGGACAGGGCCTTCCATAGATAAATCTTGTTTTTCTATTACTCATCTTGGTATTTTTTTATTCTTTTACTTTGGGTTTAAAGACTAAAGTTGGGAGATATCTTCGATGACCAGACCACCTGCTCCTATCTGATATTCCTCCCTGTAACTCAGCCACCCATCTTGAATAAGTCAAGCATATCCACAAGTAAAAATGAGAAGAGAGGCAAGGATATGTATTTAGTGTAACCATATTAAGAAAAGGAACACTGCTAAAAGAAAACCTAGACAGTGCCCTGAAAGATATAGGTCCATCAAAGAACTTTGTATAAAGAGCTCCATTAGCTAGGACTTAAGGCCCAAAATTGATAATGGGGTTTCACAAAACTAAAAAGCTTCTGTAACAGCAAAGAAAGCAATCAATCTAAATGAAGAATGTGAAGGAATCTTTTCCAGCTATATATCTGACAATTAATATCCAGAATATACAAGAATCAAAAAAAAAAAAGAGTCAGGAAAACAAATGGCCCAATTAATTAAAAGTGAACTATGGATCTGAGCAGAAAGTTCTTTAAAAAAAAAGTCTCTAAGAAATATCTTTAACAGTGTTCGACAGCCTTAGTAATTAGAGAAATGCAAATTAAAACTCTTTTGCTATCTCATCTTTCCCCAGTCAGAATGGCTAAGATCAACAAAATGACTCACAGTGAAGTTGGATAGAGTGGTGGGAGGGAAACCCCACTCACTCTTGGTGGGACTGGAACCTGATGTAGCCATTCTGAAAATTGGTGTGGCAAGTTCTCGACATTTGAAATAGATATACCATATGAGCCAGCTATATCACATGTGAGCATATGCCCAAAAGACTTGGCTTTCTACCCCACAGATAATTGATCAGCCATAGTCATCCCATTATATCCACAATAATGGAAACAAGCTTAATATCCTTCAAAAGATGAATGGATGATAAATGTGGTACATATTCACAATGGATTTCTATTCAGCTGTGAAGAAAAATGCAATTATGAAATTTTCAGTTAAATGGATGGAAATACAAACATAATGAATGAGATAAGCCAGGCCCAGGAAGAAAAATGTTCATGTTCTCTTTTATTTGTCAACTCTGGTTCCAAACCTTCAGATGGGAATATTTCACTTAAAGTAAATCCTAATACCAGAAAAGTAAAAAGGAACCAGAGGGAAACGGTTAGAAAGCACTGTAGTGAGGGGGATAATAGGACGGAAAAAGAAGGGTAGGCCCTGGGAAGAGGGACAAGAGGGTGGGAAAGAGTAAAGAGACAATACCGAAGGTGCTTGAAAAGGCCTAGGGCAATGTGTGAGCTTACAGTTTCTTAAAGTATAGGGCTGACCATTTGGTTTGGGATACTAAATAGATGTGCTCTTCCCAGGGAAGACTGTTTCTCCCGACCTCAGCATTCCCTAGTTTCTGGAGCTGTGTGTACAGGGTTTCCTTAGCATGTCTATTGTTGTCCTGTTTGGGCAATTGTGACAATGAGACTTTATGATATGCAAGTAACAGTACACAGACTGAGCAAGTTGTGCTTGTGTATTTACTCATGTGTTGTGTGTTTTGTGTGTGTGTGTTGTGTACACATATACCAGTTAAATGTACACATTTAGTGTTTAATATATACAGTTAAATGAAGTCTACTTAGAGTGCTAAAGTTTTCATCAATATCTCTAGACTAACAAAATCCCAAGCTCTGTGCATGGAAAACCTCTCAAGATACTCCTAACGCAATATAGGCTATTGTTATTCCTTTCAGTTGCCTCTCTGTTTCTGAAGACTCTATATAATTTGGAAATAGGACTTAAAATTGAGCTGGGACTGTCTTGAAAGCCTCCTTCTTCCTTAAGGACTATCTCCCATAGTGTCAGAAGTTACCATACTATGAAAGCCACCAAAGGGAAAAATCAATCAGCAGTCTTACCCAGATGTAAATCCTGAGAACTACAACAAACGAACAGTGTAATTCTGTGCAACAGTGGCTCCTGTGTCTTTGCAGGAACCAACAGATATGTAACTGGACGTAAGGCCCTCTCAATGGGAAGACATCCATGCCTGCTATTATAAAGTGCCAGCTACATATGGCAGGTAAAATCATGGGTCCTAGGAGTACCGCCATTTTTCTAAACCAATACAATTTCCACCTTCCTTACATCCACAGATTGAATATAGAAGAAGTCACTATTTTAAAGTAAGTTGGAGGAGGCACAGGAGAAATTGGAAAAGAGAGAAACAGGTACAGATAATGTAAATAGTAGTCATATACAAAATTTTCAAAATAGATTATACATATCTTCTCCCTGTGTAGCCCTGGATGTCCTGAAACTTACTTCGTAGACCAGGCTGGCCTCAAACTCAGAGACTGCTTGTCTCTGACTCCCAAGTGCTGGGATTAAAGTGTGTGACACTACCGTCCTGCTCAAAACATTTTTTAAAATTAAATAAAACTGAGGAAGAACAAAATGGTCCCAGTCATCCATCAAGTAAATTCTCTGGGTCCTGAGGTTTAGATTTTAATGAAAAGCTAGAAGTGTGCATAGTTGAGTAGTTCTGGTCAGGGTAGGCTTGCACCCACAACCATTCGCTTTGTTTTACTCTATCTGCAAAGTGATCTGACAGTTTGACAGAACTGTATGAAATATTTCTCAGGGACCCAACACTTGAACTTGGCTGGCATGAGAGCCTTAGTATTTTCTCAACATGACATTCCTAGGGAAGTTATAATTCATGGACCCCTTTCTTCAAATAGTATGATAGTCAACAGGAGAAACACGGAATATCTTCATTACTGCCAGGACACTGACATCCAGAAATCCATGCTAAATTGATTGTTCCAAGTATTGGTATTGGCTTTTCTGGTCATTGTACTAATCTCAATTATCTCATGCAATTTCCTCTTAACTTTTAAGAATCTGTGTCCATATATTTTGTTTTAAACATGCAAATAAAATATTGTCCAGTAAAGGACTCCAACGAATGATTACTGATACCTAATGAAGACAGAAGGGTTTAACAAGGCAAAATCATATGCCTAACCAGCTAAATGGTGGCATTATTTTAAGCTGTTTAAAAGTTCTTATTATATCATTTATTCTCTAAATGTATTTGGCAAATCATATTAAAACATATAATGGAGAGATAAAAATAGCATTTGAAGCAACTTAACTTCTAAATTAAGGGGCCTACATTACTGAAGTTGTGCCAACTTCTACTTTGTTTCTCAGCCCTTAGATAACGTGTGTGTGTGTGTGTGTGTGTGTGTGTGTGTGTGTGTGTGTGTGTGTGTATGCGCGCGCATGCGCACACGTGCAGAATTTTTGATTCAGGTTGAGTTAATGGCAGCCATAGAACCAGGGGCTCAATTAGCGTGATCTTCTATGAATAGGATCCCTGAGAGAGGATCTGTGAATGGGCCAGGCTAAGAGAAGTTCACTAAGGCAGCCACTAACTATGAAGGTGACTTTCAATACTGGCTTGCTCCATAGACTCATAAAAAGTGAGATATGCTTCACATCTGGAAACTACATGAAGTTTTTTGCTGCTCCTGTGGCTTGGTATTAATTAATAGAAAAAAATAAAGGTGTGGATCTTTATGGAAAAGATTAATCATAGCGTAGAATGGGATGTCTGCCTGTGCACATGTATATTCCAGATGATAAAACAGAGTGCCATAGACTGAGCATCTGTATGAACAGACGCATCCTGAATAGAAGCCCAAGATGAAAGCCCCCAGATTTGACCTCTCATGAGTATTTTCCTGTAAGACAAACTATACCTCTCTGCTGCTTGTGATGATAGGGTGGCTGTCTGAGGACCTTTGTCAGAAGAGACCTAAGCATCATTCTTTGGCGTCTGTCTTGAAGAACACGTTACCTCTCGAAGCCCCTCTCTCCTAATACTATCATGAGAAGGGTAAAAATCTCAAAATATGAGTTTAGGGGATACAAATTGTACAGATATTATAAACCCTCAAACTTATACCTGTATCTCTTTCCAGAAAGAATATATGGGGCATTTTCAAGAAGAAATGCCTCATCTTAGGAAAACCTAGTGTGATCTCTATCAGAAAATAATATTTTAAAAGAATGCTCTATTTATGAGAGGCACAAATTTAAATATGGCTGACTTCATGATCAGACCTGGCTCTGAAGCTCACCCAAACCCCTCTTATGTATATGACAACAGTAAGTTCCTTTAACTCAGAGACTCCACTGATATATTTCACACTTGTGGTGTAGTGGGAAAAGTTGACTGAGTGACATATGTCATCACTAGGCCAGTGTCTGATATGGGGCGGATGTTCCATTCATAGTAATTATAGCTGTCAGTACTCATTTCTTCCCACCCTTATATACTACTTGTGAAGATGAACATTTGGATTAAGAAGCATTTGTTATTTAAATAAAATATCACAAGGAGCATTTGGTTAATTTATGAAGACAGCTGACCTCTATTTTCCAATTGTTATACATGCTGCTGACATAATAATTAACCACATACAACAGGACAGACAGTTCAGTCTGTGATGGCAGGAACAGTATGCATCATCAGTATGGCTAGGATTTGTTAAATTAGTATAGTATCTATGAGAGGCTTTCTTTCAATCTCAATTATTTCAAGTTGAATTTCTAAGTCTTGAAAGCAATTAAAGAGTGAGAAGTGCGCTAGTTTCAATCTGATGTTTGCTCTGGATGAGCATATATATTCAGCTCATGAAAATAAGCCAAGTTCTATGGATATTCATATACTATTGTGCATCAATGAGTAATGTAAGGAAGCTGTCTTAATCTATGGAAAGAAGTGGAAAACCAGATCCCCTGTTACTGCGGCTGTCTTTCTTTCTGATGTTTAGTAATATAAATTAGAAAGACAGAATTCATTGGATCTACTACAATGGGAGAAAGACTTCAGAATAAGAATCAGCTCAACTTTAAAGACAGCAAAGATAGTTTATAATTCTAAAGACTTATAAACAATGAACATAGGGGGATCAGTGGATGAAAATAACTAGGAAAATTCAATAAAAACTCAAAGGATGTGAGTACATACTATACACTTCCTTTTGAGTCTGAGTTACCTTACTCAGGATGATATTTTCTAGTTCCACCCATTTTGCCTGTAAAATTCATGATGTCCTTGTTTACAATAAATGGATAGTATTTTATAGTGTAAATGAACCACATTTCAGTATCTATTCTTTGGTTGAGGGACATCTGGATTATTTCTAGTTTCTGATTATTAAGAATAAGTCTGCTACAAACATAGTGAAGCATGTGTACTTGAAGTATGATGGACAACTTTTGGGTATATTCCCAGGAGTAAAATAGTTGGCTCTTCGGGTAAAACTATTTCCAGTTTTCTGAGAAACTTCCAGATTGATTTCTTGCAGAAAGGAGCCTAGCATAACTGTCTTATAACCCAGCAGTGGACAGAAACAGAAGCAGATACCCACAGGAGGATAGAGACAGCTATAGAAGAGTTGGGGGAAGGATCAAAAGCTCAGAAATAAATGGGAACTCCACGGGAACACTAGCAGAGTCAACAAACCTCGACCCCTGGGAGTTCTCAGAATCTGAGCCACCAATCAAGAACATACAGGAGCTGGAAGGAGGCTTCCAGGCACATAAGTAGCAGACCAACAGCTCAATGTGGTAGGGGAGGGATACCCAGAGGGCTCCCATCTTCTAAAGGAGAAGGGAGGAAAGATGTGGGGAAGAGACTCAGTGAGGGAGGGACTTCGAGGAAGAACTGTTTGGATGAATGAATGAATGAATGAATGAATGAATGGATGGAAAAAAACCTCAAAGGATGCAGAATTATGGCTTAAATAATCTAGTGAGAACCACTGTAGTAAACACCTTAGATGTCAGGCTGCTGAGATGGCTCAGTGGTTAAAAGCACTGGCTGCTCTTCCAGAAGTCCTGAGTTCAATTCCCAGCAACCACATGGTGGCTCATGACCATCTAGAAGGACAACATTGCCCTCTTCTGGCAGGTGTATGTACATTCAGTTGTGCAATCAAACATTAGATTAATTAATTAAGTAATTAAGTAATATAAAACATCTTAGGTGTCTCCAAAAGGGCTGTATATTAAAGTTCTAAGGTAGCAATTTGGAAGTACATTAAAATGTTAGGAGGTGGAAACTCCCATGAGATTATCAGATTATTGGTTTTATTCCCTCAAATGAAACTGTGGGTCAACAACTCCTCCTTCTCCCCTCACTAGGTTCCACCTTCTGCTTCCACATGACTATCTTCCCATTGAGCAAAGCAATTGGTCCAATGTAACACAAAATAAGAACTCTAAAATTGGGAGCCAATTATCCCTTTTCTGTCTCTGTACTCATTTATCTCAGGTAGTTGTTGGAATACATACATCTCAGACAGGAAATGAACTAATATAGGATTCTTACTAAATCAGCCAAATGTGAGGGGCATCATTACTAATCAAGATTCTTAACTCCAAAATGCAGTAGGCAAAAGGCCAAATATAGTCCTACCTGAAAATAGATTAAAAAGTCTGACTAGAGCTTGGTCAAGAAGTCTGTTGTTGGAGCTACTAGTTTTACTACTATTAAACCTTACTGGAGAGAGTTCTCTGAATGAAATGTCTTTGGGAAGGTCCAGTGAAAAGGATAAAGCTAAGACATGGAGTAGTTGCCAATGTTTATGGGTATGACATGCATGACAAACAGCATGACAGTTTGGGATGTGGATCTGAAGAGTCAAACCATACTCAAGGCCCTAGAAAGTGTAAAGTAAAGCTAACTTCTTCCCAACAAGCAGAGATAAAACTGGTTACCAGTGAGGAGTGCAATTACCAGATCAAGAACCATAGGGTCAGAGAGAAGCCAGGCTCAAGGGTGATTTTCCATAGAGCAGAGCAGTATGGGTTCAAATCCTGGAATCAGGTGGTCTGGTGCAGCTTTCCATCATCCACTAACTTAGAAACCTTGGGAGGCAGTTCACCTCAGAAATATTCTGTGTTCCTTCTCTGTGGAAACATGAGTATGGGCTAAGTTCAGGGCCACTGCAAGGATTAAGTTAGAGACCACAAATCCCTTTGTGTGGTATATGGACTACTATGGTGCATCACAGAAGCAGCAGACCGTCCTACTTCAGGGATGCTCAGCTTTGTCTTTGTGTCAGCTGAACTGGAAGTCATATTATGTGTGTTAATTAAGTTTACAGTTAGCTTATTGGGGAATCAAGGGCACAATAATATAAAGGCTTCTAGAATGTATTCCAGTGTAAAATGGCAGGATTGGTCAGTCCTGGGAAGCCAAAGGAATTACAGTATTAGAGATTATAGAGCAAAAACACTAAGGTTCAGAGAACATGCTTGGAACCTTGATAATCTTGAGGGAGGGAGACCTGAGTGACACTAAACATAATATTCATATACCCTTTTGTTAAGTAATAATGATTCAGGGGTCCCAATGCAGAAATCAGAGCCAAGAAAGAAAAATACTGCACAATGCAATAGAGGAGGGAGTTGTCTAATGTATGGCAAAACTGATACTAGGATATGACTTCTGAACTTCATCCCATCACTGCTACCACACTTGCTGAGTCAGAGATCTCTTAAGGTGAATTGATCTGCATCTCCACAGAGGCACTGCCATAGTTAAGGTTCTGAAGACATTAACTACTACCTTAACAAAACTTTGTCCCCTAGACCCATCTTGGAAACTTCAGAAGCTTATGATCCTTGCTAAATGGCAGTTTAGAGATATCGTTCCAGCAGCCACACTTGTGGTGGTCACCTTACCTGATATAGTGGGCTGATTTTTTTTTAGCTGCAGCACTGTGGAAGATCCCAGATTGACTACAAATCAATATAATGCGGTATAATGAGACCTCCCGAGTTTCTATATACACAGCACTTATACTTTTAAAACATCAGAATATTCACAGCTGCGGGTACTGTGTTGAGGATATAGCAAGAGGTATATCACAAGTGCAAGGAGAGGTGCCAGGAGGAAGAAGGTGTCAGGGATGATTGATTTAGGCTCTCTGTGGCTTACGTGAACAGCCTTAACAGAACCCATCAACTAAAGGATGTAATGATTTCCTTAGTATTCTATCCCAAAGTACCAATAAAGTAGAGGCCTCTAATATCTGAATGTAGAGATCTTATTAAAATGATAAATGGCCTCTCTCATTCTCATTAGTTTGTATAGCTCAGGGAGAAGAGGCAAACGCGGCTGCCTACAAAGGACAAGGCTGCCTTCCCAGCCAAAGAAGTAGCCCAACAGCCCTGAATTTAAAGATGGATAAACTTGGTTTCAAGGACTGAGAACACTAAGGACCTAGAGAGTAGCGTGGGCTGAGCTGATGAGTTCAGCATAATGACAGGAGTGTGGATTACAAAGAGCCCTTTTTCTCAACGGTATCTTCAGGTACCAAGGATCACTACTTAGAGCCTCCTCCTGCCTGTTTCTGCATTGTGATCTATGACATTAAGACAGTCAGTGCCCCTTCCAGTGAGTCTCAGCTTCTGTGAGATCTTAAATTCTATTCTTCTCTGCAATGCTATAGATGGGCTAATCTTCCCAAAGTCTGTGATGGGCTAGCCACAAATATGTGAGTAAAAATTAATTTTATAATAGGATTATCGGAGATTTGGGTATACATGGATTTCAAGGAATATAGACTGCAGCGCAGGGAGTATAGCTCACTTGGCTTATAAGCAGATGTCATTTGTCTACAGCCACATTCTCTGTGAGAAGCAGTTGTCTTTTCCCTTGAATTATTCCCCTTTGGAGCTACAAATGCCAAACTTTGCAATGCTTTTTGTGTACACATAGTAAGTCACTTCATAGCACGGCATAGTCACTAATACTAGACTTAACTTCCTACATTTAAAAATGGATCAAAATAATGAGTTGGTTGTTTTCTGGCATTAGTCACCTGAGAGCAAAAAGTCACAGAGAGGAGAGACGTTGCCAAAATCAGATATGTCCTTCTTTATCACTTCACATTGTGTAAAACAGCAGCTCTCAGGGTGTTTCTTCTCCTAAATGTTATTGAGCAAAGTAACATTTAGTTCCAGTTTGAATACCTACCAGAGGATGTGATGGCTGTACCTTCTTGTGCATGTAAATACTACCACTTGCCCGAGCAATCACAGACACAACACAGTCATAAAACTGGGGGAAAAACACCCTATTTATCAGTTAATTGAGGTCATCTGAACACATGGACATATTAAAACCACACCAAAAAGAACAGCCCTGAATACACCAGACAGATTGTGAAAGCAGTTCAGCCCTTTCAATCAGACACAGAAAAGCCATGCTTTACAGACTTGAGTGTTCCATAGGAAGGCTTCATCCTGTAGAGAGGTATGAAGAATACTCAGAAATACACCATAAAAGGAAGTATTCCAAGTCTGATAGCTTGAAAAGAATCTGTCATTATATTATATCTAGAACATGTTTGAACGGAAATACTCCAGAAAAGCCTTCCTTTATTCCTAATGTTCCTAATTTATGCAATGTCCTTGTATAGACCAACCACCACTATGAAAGAGCCACATCTCATTTTGCAATGGTGATGGCCCCTAACAAGTTGTCATTTGAGACTCATCTGGAGACTAAGAAAGAAACAACCCCTAACTGTGCCTGGGGTTAGGGAATATACCGTCAAAGTAAGTATACCAAGCCTGATGGATACTAGAATCCATGATTCAACTGTCTCTACAATACAACTTAACCCTTAAAAGAAAGCATTCTCATGTCACAGTCGAGTGGAAGGCCACACATTCGAGAGTATTTGGATGAGAAGCACAGTTTGTCTTCATGGAAAGAGAAAAGGACAGAAAGTTGAGTAGGTGGAAAGAGTGGTGAATTTTGGTATGGTTGGGAATAAAAGGGTTATTGTAATAAAAACACATTGTACTAATAAAACTATTAAAAAGGAAAACACACTCCTAATAATAATATAATTCATATATTCTTTTCTTTCTCTGAATTGCTCTTTTAGGACTAGTGCTGCTGTAAAATATTTATCAGGTAATTTTCTCCATTCCCGGGCATGTAATTCCCAAGTAATTTCTACAATCATCCTTGGGATAGTCAAAGATCTAAGTCTGTTGTGTAGACTAAAATTCGACTAATTTGGAGCAATATATAAGTTGCTTCAGGATAGTGTTTGGTTTCTCAAAATATTACCTGATTGAACACCAAGTAATTCCTTGTCCTACTTTAAGAAGGGAGTAGAAGTTAAAGGTTAAGTTGATCACCAATGCCTGGTTATTTTATTAGTTGGATTTTTCCTATGACACACACACACACACACACACACACACACACACACACACACACACCTACTAAAACATCAATTTCTGGGAGAAGAGTTAATTTTAGATTACGGTTACAAAGACTTCATAATGACAAGCAATACATGGCATCATATGGCTAGAGCAGAAAGCTGAGAGGTCACACCTTCAACCAACCAAGTATAAAGCAGAGAATGGAAGTAGGAGACGTTTTTAAACTCTGAGAGCCTCTCTAAGTAACCCACTTGCTTTAGCAATGCTATACTTGCTAGAGGTTCTATATCCTCCCCAAACAATGCCACCAACTACTAACCAAGTGTTGAAATCTATAGCACCCCATAGGCTCATGGATATATAATACAAAATACATTTTGTACAAACTTAAAAGTCTCCAGAGCTTTTCACGGGCTCGACGCTGTTTAAAAGCCCAAATTATCTTTGGAGACTCAAGGAAATGTCTTATTTAATTGAAATTTTTTTCATACAGTATGTTTTAGTTGTTTCTTCCTCCACTAGTTCATCCCAGATCTTGCCCTACCTCCTTACTCACTCAGCTTCATGGTTTTCCTCTCTCTTAAAAACAAACAGAAGCAAAACACCAACAATATAAACCAAGAATTTTTTTACTTGTATGAAAATAGTTGCAGAAATGTTATGTTTTTCGTTTTTATTGGTTATTTTATTTATTTACATTTCAAGTGTTTTCCCCTTCCCATTTTCCCCTCCACAAGCCCCCTGTTCCCTATTTCCTCCTCCTGTCTGTATGAGTGTGTGGCCCCACCTACCCACCCACTCCTGCCTCAGGGGCCTAATGTTCCCCTATCCTGGGTCATCCATTGAGCCTCCACAGGACCAAGGGGCTCCCCTCCCAGTGATGCCAGATAAGGCAATCTGATACATACCTAGCTGGAGCCATGGGTACCCCCTGTCTACTCTTTGATTGGTGGTTTAGTCCCTGGGAGCTTTGGGGAGTCTGGTTGGTTAATATGGTTCTCCTTCCTATGAGGTTGCAAACCCCTTGAGCTCCTGCAGTCCTTAAAATCCACAAAACGGAAATCAAAAGCACAATAAGGCAAAAATCCCCAAAGCAAATTGAGCAAAAAGTCCACAAAAATACCATTGAGTTCATTTTTGTATTATCCAACTGCTCCTGGGCACATGGACTATATGAGAATTCATTAGAAAAAAACTGACTTTTCTTTGCCAATACATATCAACTGCAGGTAGAGTCTTGATTAGAAGTAGAAGTTTGTGCCTACCTTTTCTTCTCAGTGGTGGGACCCCATCTGGCTTAAAGCTATGCAGGTTTTGTGTGTGTGTGTGTGTGTGTGTGTGTGTGTGTGTGTGTGTGTGTGTGTGTGTGTGTTACCACAGTCTCAGTAAGATCATGTAAGCTTCAGGTCTATAGTATTAGAAAAACACGATTTTCTTGAAATCAACTATCACCTCTGGCTCTTACAATCTCTCTGCTTCCCCTTCCAATAGTTCTCTGAACCTTGAGAGGAAAAGTTTGATGAAGAATTCCCATTTAGGATTGAGTGTCCCAAAATTTCTCACTCTCTGTACATTGTCCATTTTTGAGTCTCTATGTTAATTAACATCTACTATAAGAAGAAGTTTCTTTGATGATGGTTGAGGAAGGCATTGATCTATGAGTATAGCAGTATGTCACAGACTACTATGTTCCTTTAGCAGAATAATAGTAGAATGTTTTTACCCCAAGGCCCATGACCTGTCTAGTCTCAGGTCTTTGCCACTTTAACAGTGTCAGATATGGCTTTTTCTCATCAAGTGGGCTTTAAACCCAATCAGAAAGTGGTTGGTTACTCCCCTGCCATTTATGCCACTATTGTACCAGTGTATATTGCAGGCGGGTCACTGTTGAAGGTTGCAGGGTTTTTAGTTAGAAGATTTTGACAATGGCCTTTCTTCTTCAATAGTGTGAAGAGGGACTTCAAGTACCATGAACGCTACCCACTACAGGGAAAACTTCTAGTTAAACACCCAGCTCCCCTTCTTCATTTTCAATGACTTATATGTGTTGTCTTCAGCAATAAATGAATACAATAGCTTAATTGTGAGCCTGGCAAGATATAAATCTAATTATATAGCTCCAGCACACATAGTACAAAATATGTTTTTGTAGTCCAAAGGGGAAGAATGAGAGGATAGTGAGGAAAGAAGACGAAAAACCATCAGACCAAAGCCACTGATTATAATCGATCCATTCCTGATATCTAGGACCTTAGTTTCATGGTGATTAGATATCTCCACTCTCCCAGCCTTGCTACCTACATCATTTCTTTCTTGGGCTGGCTTCACTCCCTATATGCACCTGTCTTTGGCAGATCTCTCTTGGCTCTGGCATTTTCATAACAACTCCTGCTTCACTTTCATAGTTTCACACAATAGTCTATCATAGATTTCTCACAGACGTCCATGCCATGCACTACCTGGCCTCAGCAGCTCTCTGACACGATAGAAGAAGAATAGCTAAATCGTGTACCCTGCCTTCATACCTCTAAAGCTAGTCTCATGAAGATGGTACGGTCAAGTTCAGCTGACAGCTTGAGATGGACACTTGCCCATTTCTACCACATTTACGGCAGCTTTTCTGTGTTGAAAATTGCTTTCTAGCAATAAGAAAGCTTGTAGGCTTTCTTCTTTCATAAGTTAGAAGCTCAGCAGAAAGGTATCATTCCCTGGAAGTACTCTTATCATGATTTCAATGCATAGAAGGATACCTTTCCTTAAGGGTACAATTTTTTTTCCAATTACAGTCTCTTTTCTAGCCCATGCTCTGGCTGCCTCATTAAGCTTCTCAGAGCTGTTTTCCTCCCTACATTGTACGTTTTGTACCTCTTTCTGTCCAGTTTGTTCTGTTTCGTTGTAGACCCACAGAAGTATTGTCATTAATAATTATTTAACAGAGTTAACATTATGCTGTTAGGTAAATGGTCAGGACATGGGCAGAAAACATCCAGATTCTTTGCCGAAATATCACGTGAATAGCTTCTAGCATGGTTGCTATTAGAAACTTTGTTCCCCTTTGAAACCTTATAATCCAGATAGCCACAGTCTCCATTACTCTCCATTATTGTCTTTCAAGTTCCTACAAGATTCTCCTGTTTAAGCTCTGCTTAAATTATTCAACACCTTTTCTCATCCACAGTTTGAAAGTCCTTGACATTCCTTAAAAAAGCTATGCTCAAATTCTTCACAACAAGAATTAAATGTGGTACATTTACACAATGGAGTTCTACTCAGCTGTTAAAAGCAATTATTTCATGAAATTCATAGGCAAATGGATGGAACTAGAAAATATCATCCTGAGTGAGGTAACCCAATCACAAACACACACACACACACACACACACACACACACACACACACACACACACACACACACACACACACACGATGCATTCACTGATAAATAGATATTAGCCCAAAACTCAGATTACCCAAGATACAATCCACAGACCACATGAAGCTCAAGAAAAAGGACTACCAAAGTAAGAATGATTCAGTCCTTCTTAGAAGGGGGAACAAAAACATTTATAGGAAGAAATTTGAAGACAAAGTTTGGAGCAGAGACTGAAGGAAAGTCAACCCAGACACGACCCTACCTAGGGAGCCAGCCAAAGATAGATAGATAGATAGGTAGGTAGATAGATAGATAGATAGATAGATAGATAGATAGATAGATAGATAGATAGATAGATCCACTAAACCCAGACAATATTTCTGAAGCATGCTGACAGGAGCCTGATATAGCTCTCTCCTGAGAAACTCTGTCACAGCATGACAAATACAGAGGACACTCACAGCCAACCATTGAACTGAGAACAGGGTTGTCAATGGAGGAGTTAGAGAAAGGATTGAAGGAACTGAAGGGGTTTGCAACCTCATAAGAACAAAAATACCAATCAACCAGAGCTCCCAGGGACTAAACCACCATCCAAAGAGTACACATGGACAGACCCATGGCTCCAGCTGCATATGTAGCAGAGGATGGCCTTGTTGGGCACCAATGGGAGAAGAAATCATTGATCCTGCCAAGGCTGAACCCCCCCCCAACCAGTGTAGGGGAATGTCAGGGTGGGGAGGCAGGAATGGGTGGGTAGATGGGTGAGGGGACACCCTTATAGAAGAAGGGGGAGGGGTGATGGGATGGGGGGGTTAATGGATGGGAAACCAGAAAAAGGGATAACATTTGAAATGTAAATAAAAAATATCCAATAAAATATTTAAAAAATAATTCCATTTCTATTCTTAGTAAAACAATTTTTGTAATAATTACTGTTTGCTGCTGTTATAAAACACCAAAACTAAGAGTGACTTACAAAAAAGTTTGTTTGACTTACCATTCGGAAGGAAAATATCTATAGTGTCAAGAGAGTGATAGCAGAAGAAGGGTAGAAAAGAAAGTTGAGATATTAAATCTTCAAACACAAAACCAAAACAGAGAGGGTGAATTGGAAGTGAGTGAGACTATAACCTCTCAAAGCCCTCCCCAGTGATGTACTTATTCTAGAAATGCTATACCTCCCAAGGGTTCCATAACTTCTCCAAAGAGCACTGCAACTAAGAACCAAATCATCAGATCCATGAGTTAAATCACAAGAGTAATGAATCTTGCATTTAAAAAAAGAACAAAAGAAATTAAAATGAAAAACTATTTTTAAGATTCCATCTCTCCCTTTTCATAATGAAAACAGGGATGAGCAAATTTTTACAGTATATAGATTTTGGGTATATGACCAGGAGTGGAATTACTGGGTTATATGGTAGATTTACTTTTATCTGTTTGAAAAACTTCCATACTTATTTCTATAATGGCTATCCAAATATACACTTCCCCTAACAGCGAATGAGGGTTCCCCATTCTCCACATCTTTTCCTGTGTTGTTTTCTTTCTCCCCCCTTCATTTCTCTTGTTTGTTTTCATGAGAAATCTAGGAAATAAAATTAGCCTAGATATCCATCAATAAATGCATAGATAATGAAAATGTGATGCATATAGATAATGTAATTTTGTTCATCCATGAAAAAACTGAAATTATTCAACTTACAAGAATATGGATGAAACAAAAGATCATTATTCCGTGGCAGATCTTCATGCTCACATCCTCATTTCACAGCACTGCCTATCTCCCAGGAGGACTTCTCGTACTCGGGACACAAGTGAGACTCCCATACCAACCCCCACACCAACTGGGACTTCACAGAGCCTAGCAGACATGTGATCTGTCACACCCTGCTACAGCACGATTACCCTTTCAATCCAAACCCCCACCGGAACCAGCAGCACTTCTGCATGCCCACTCCTCCTCCACCACACACTCCCAGAAGGACTGCTCTAAACAGGGACACAAGGAAGACCCCTGCCCCAAAACTCATGCTACCCGGGACTCCACAAAGCCCAAAATCTCTGTCCCACCCTGTCAGAGCTCCATCTCCCTTCAGGTCTGCACCTCTACTTGCACTCAAGGTGATTGTCTTCTCTGCTTCCCCTCCCAAGAGCTCTCCTTGTCTCACAGGGGGCCTGTCTGCTCTAACCAGAGACACAGCATTGCCTGCCTCCTAGGAAGTCTGCTCTAACCCCAGACACACAGCTCCACATACTTTCTAGGAGTCCTGTTCCAAATCTGGTCATCCAGGCCAGTTATCACTAGAAACGACCAGATGGCGAAAAGCAAGCAAAAGAAAGTAATCAACAGAAACCAAATGGATTTGCCACCAGCAGAACCCAGCTTTCCTACTACATCAAGCCATAGATACCCTGGCACATCTGAAGAGCAAGATTCTGACCTTAAATTCTATCTCATGAAGATGAGAGAGGACTTTAAAGAAGCCAAGAACAATTCTCTTAAAAAAAAAAAAAAAAAAAAAAAAAAAAAAAAGGACAGGAAAACACAATCGAACAGGTAGATGCCCTTGAAGAGGACAAAAATCCTTTACAGAAATACAGAAAAATACAATCAAACAGTTGAAGGAAATGAACAAAAAGATCCAACACCTAAAAATGGAAATAGAAACAATAAAGAAATTACAAATGGAAGCAATGCTGGAGATGGAAAAACTAGGAAAGAGAACAGGAATGACAGATGCAAACATCACCAACAGAATAAAAGAGACAGAAAAAACTCAAGTGTAGAAAATACCATAGAAGATGTTCATATATCAGTCAAAGAAATGTCAAGTATAAAAAGTTCCTAACGCAAAACATCCAGGAAATCTGGAACACAATGAAAATATCAGCCTAAGAATAATAGGAATAGAAGACAGTAAAAATTCCCAGTATAAAGGGCCAGAAAAAAAATCTTCAACAAATCATAGAAGAAAACTTTCATAACCTAAAAAAGAGATAGCCATAAACATACAAGAAGCCCACAAGACACCAAATAGATTGAACCAGAAAAAAATCCTTCCACATAAAATCAAAACATTAAATGCACAGAAAGAAAGGATATTAAAAGGGATCGCAAACTGGTAAAGACACTTTGGAAATCAGTCTGGAGGTTCCTGAGAATATTGGAAATATTTCTATCTGAGGACCCAGTTATACCACCACTGCACATATACTGAAAAGATGCTCCAACATATAAAAAGGACACATGCTCCACTATGTTCATAGTATCCTTATTTATAATAGCCAGAAACTGGAAACAACCCAGATGTCCCTCAACAGAAAAATGAATATAGAAAATGTGGTACATATACACAGTGGATTACTATAGAGCAATTAAAAACAATGACTTCATGAAGCTTGCAGGCAAATGGATGGAACCACAAAATATCGTCCTGAGTGAGGTAAGCCAAACACAAAATAACACACTGGTATGTACTAACTAATAAGTGGACATTAACCCAAAAGCCCACAATGCCCATAATACAACCCACAGAACATATGGAGAAGGAAGACCAGAGTGTGGATGCTTCAGTCCTGCATTGAGCGGGGAACAGAATGATTGTGGGAGGTGGAGGGAAAGGGGTACTGGGGAGGAGAAAAGAGGGGAGGAAATAAGGGTGGCAGCATCAGGAACTGGAGGATATGGAGAGTTAAGAGGGTCAGGAAATTGAAAAAAATATGTAGCAGGGTATGAGGTACTGGGGACAGCCACCAGAGGATCCCAGACACCAGGGAAACATGAGGCTCCCAGGACCCAACAGGGATGACTTTAGTTGACATGTGCAGAGGAGGAGATAGATCCTGTAGAACCCTCTTCCGGCAGATAGGCACGCCCTCTCCCTCCCCCCTCCCCATCAAGGGAACACCCACCCATCTCAAAGTTTTTAACCCAGAAATGTTCCAGTCCAAGGGAAGAACAAGGACAAAAAAAATCAAACAGAGACTGAAGGAAGGGCCAACTAGGTATGGCCCTTCCTGGGGATCTATCATGTCTGGAGACACCAAACCCACCACTGTTGCCATGGTCAAGAGGTGTTTGCTGATAGCAACCTAGTGTGGCAGGTCTTAAGGAGGTCTGACCAGCAATTGACTAATGAAGATGGGGATGCTTGGAGCCAACCACTAAATGGAGCTCAGGAAACTTGGTGGGGGAGCTGGCAGGACTAGAGCAGAGGAGGGGTATTGCAACCCCATTAGAACAACAATATAGGCTGGCCTGACCAGGTGGTCTAGACCACCAGCCAAGAAGTGTACCTGGAGGGTTTCATGGCTCCAGATAAATATGTAGCAGAGGATGGCCTTGCCTGACAGCAACAGGAAGGGTGGCCCTTGGTCCCAGGGAGGCTTGATACCCCAGTGTAGGGGAATGCTGGAGCAGTGGGGCAGAAGAGTGTGGGGAGAAACACTCTCATACAGGCAAAGGGTAGTGGGGAAGGCAGATGTTGAATGGGAGGCTGGTGGAGGGGTAACCGGGAAGTAGGATATCATTTGAGATGCAAACAAATGGAATCATTAATAAAAAAATAAAAATAAAAATAATTAAAGTTTTAAGGGAAAAATGCCAAGTAATATATAAAGGCAGAACTATCAGAATTACACCTGACTTCTCAACAGAGACCGTAAGAGCCTTCCTGCATAGAAGTCTTGAAGACCCTAAGAGACCACAAGTGCCAGCCCAGACTACTACACCCAGGAAAACTCTCAATCACCATGGATGGTGAAACCAAGATACTCCATTACGATCCAAAATTTAAACATCATTCTACTTATCCAGCCCTTCAGACGATACTAGAAGGAAAACTCCAATACAAGAAAACTAACTATACCCAAGAAAACACAAAAAATAAATCAACTCACAACAAACTGAAAAGAAGAGAAACACACATGTGCACACATGCACACACACACACACACACACACACACACACACACACAAAACACACCTCGAAAAGCAAAATAACAGGAACTAATAATCATTGGTCCTTAATCTCTCTTAACATCAATGGACTCGATTTCCCAATAAAAAGACACAGACTAATAGAATGGATACGTTAACAGGATCTATCATCCTACTGCATACAAGAAACACACTGCAGAAACAAATGTAGACACTAGCTTAGAGTAAAGGGCTGGAAAAACGTTTTCCAAGAAAATAGTTCTAAGAAACAAGCTGGAGTAGCCATTCTAATTTCCAATAAAATGAACTTTCAACCAAAAGTAACCAAAAGAGATGGAGAAGGACACTACATACTTATCAAAGGAAAAATCCACCAAGATGAAGCCTCAATTCTCAACATCTATGTCCCAAATGTGGGGGCACCCACATTCATAAAAGAAACTTTACTAGAGCTAAAAACATATATTGCATATATTGAGCCGTACACAGTAATAGCAGGAAACTTCAACATCCAACTCTCACCAATGGACGGGTCATCAAAACAGAAACTGAACAGAGACATGATGAAACTAACAGAAGTTATGAAGCCAGTGGATTTAATTGATATCTACAAAACATTTCACCCTAAAACAAAAGAATACACATTCCTCTCAGCATCTCACAGAACCTTCTCCAAAACTGATCATGTAATCAAACACAAAACAAGTCTCAACAGATACAAGAAGAATTAAATAATTCCTTGCATTCTATCAGATCACCTCTGACTAAGGCTAGGCTTCAGCAACACCAGAAACAACAGAAAGCCCACACACTCATGGAAACTGAACAAGTCTCTGCTCAATGATCTCCAGATCAGGGGAGAAATAAAGTAGTTAAGACTTTCTACAACATACTCAAACTTGTGAAACAGAATAAAAGCAGTGCTAAGAAGAAAATTCATAGCAGTAAGCGTCTTCATAAAGAAATTGGAGAGATCCTATAATAACAACTTAGCAGCACACCTGAAAACTCTAGAACAAAAAGAAGTGAACACAGCCAAGGAAATAATCAGAAAAAAAAGGAATGACAAAATAGACACACCCTTAGCTAAACTGACTACAAGGCATAGAGACGGTATGCAAATAAACAAATCAGAAGTGAAAAGGGAAATATAACAACAGAACGTAAGGAAATTTAAAAAAAAATCATTGGGTCTTAGTACAAAAGGCTATACTTAACAAAACTGGAAATCAAGATAAAATTGGTGGTTTTCTAGACATGTATCATATACCAAAGGTAAATCAAGATCAGGTGAACAGTGCCATAACCCCTAAAGGAATAGAAGCAATCATTAAAAGTCTCCCAACCAAAAAAAGGCCCAGAGCCAAATGGTTTTAGTACAGAATTCTACCAGACCTTCAAAGAAGAGCCAATACCAACACTCCTCAAACTATCCCACAAAAAATCAAAAGGAACACTGTCAAACCCACTCTATGAAGCCACAGGCACCATGATACCTAAACCACACAAAGACTCAACAAAGAAAGAAAACTTCAAACCAGTTCCTCTTATAAACATGGATGCAAAAACACTCAATAAAATACTCACAAACCAATGCAGAAACATATCAAAAACATCATCCATTGTGATCAAGTAGGCTTCATCCCAGAGATGAAGAATTGACTCAATATATGAAAATCCATGAATGAAAACCACCATATAAACAGAGTGAAAGAAAAAAATCATCATTTCACTAGATGTTGAAAAAAGCCTTTGACTAAATCCAACACCCCTTTATGTTAAGTACTAGAGGAGATCAGGGATACAAGGTACAAGTCACATAGCTAAACAAAGTCAAAGCAATATACAGCAAGCCAATAGCCAACATCAAACTAAATGAAGGGAAACTTAAAGCAACTCCACTAAAATTAGAGACAAGACAAGGCTTCCCACTCTCTCCATATCTATCCAATATAGTACTTGAAGTGCTAGCCAAAGCAATGAAACAACTAAAGGAGATCACGGAGATACAAATTGGAAAGGAATAAATCGGAGTATAGCTATTCATCAGGAGAAATGACCAATGGCCATGAGAATGAATGGAAATTTTGCAACTGGTAGGGGTGGGAGAGTGAATCAGGAACCCCAGTGGAACAATAGGAATAGCAACCCACTCACAAAACGTTCACCCAAAAATGTATCCTGTCTATGGGGGATGGAGCAGAGACTGTGGAGTGGCCAACCAATAACCAGCCCTACTAGAGAACCATCCCATGTGCAAGCACCAATCCCTGACACTATTAGTAATACTCTGTCATTCTTGCAGACAGGAATCTAGCATGACTGTCCTCTGAGAGGCTCCATCCAGCAACTGGATCAGATGAATGCAAAGACCCATAGCCAAACATTGGATGAAGCTCGAGAACCTTAATGGAAGAATTCGGGGAAGGATTGAGGGCCCCAGTGGGATAGGAACTCGACAGGAAAACCAACAGAGTCAACTAACCTGGACCCTTGCAGGCTTCGGAGACTGAACAACCAACCACAGAGCATTCGCTGACTAAACCTACCCTCCCATACACACATGCACATGCACACACACACACACACACACACACACACACACACACACACACACACACACACACACACACACTCACTCACTCACTTAACAGATGTACAGCTCCATCTTCATATGGGTCCTGAACAGCTGGAGAAGAGGCTATCCCTAAAGATGTTGCCTGTCTATGGAATATATTCTTCTTGTTTTTTTATTTTTATTAGATATATTTCTTTACTTACATTTCAAATGTTATTCCCCTTCCTGGTTTCCTGTCCATAAGCCCCCAACCTCTCCCCTGCCCCTGTCCCTCCCCCCATACGGGTATTCCTCCCATACATCCCCCTTACTGCTCCTCCATATTCCCCTGCACTGGGGGTCCAACCTTGGCAGGACCAAGGGCTTCCCCTAGCTGGACTGCCTTGTGTGGCCTCAGAGGGAGAGGATGCACCTAGCCCCACAGAACCTTGATGTGCCAGGGTAGGAGGATATTAGGGGGTACTCTACCCTCTCAGAAGAGGAGAGGAAAATAGGGGTAGGACTATGGGAAGGGGAACACAGGAGTAGGGCAACAATCAGGTATGGGGAAAGACAGGAGAAATAGTCAGATGACCAGGGAAATGAATGAAAATAAATGAATAAAAAATAGGGAAAAGGAATTCTTAATATCAAGTCTGGTTATTTGCCATTAAAAATTAAAGTTGAGGACATTTGTCCTGTGAGGACATCTCTTAGGAACATAATACCTTTTGTAGAAGGAAATCAAATAGTTGTATAAGGGTGAGTCTGCATATAGACACTGGAAACTGGATGGCCCTAGAAGGCTGGCATGACATTCACAGATCAAATGTGTGGGTTTCAGTCCATAGGACAGCTTATACATAG
This sequence comes from Rattus rattus, assembly GCF_011064425.1. Lineage (NCBI taxonomy): Eukaryota > Metazoa > Chordata > Mammalia > Rodentia > Muridae > Rattus > Rattus rattus. The sequence goes on along the minus strand of NC_046161.1, from coordinate 21,608,736 downwards.
TGTCACTCCATTTCAAATGCCTGATGTCTGAGTGCTTTATCAAAGGCACATTACAGACTCCAAGAGAGCTTAAATAAATGGGAGAGGGCTAGAATAGTGAGAAGCTGGCTCATTTCAGCTGCTTATTAAATCCTACCAAGTAAGTCAGAGGCTGTCAAACAAAACAATCACTGGATAGAAAGGCTACTCCAAAAGCTCCTCGGGTAAGAAGTCTCTGCTACACTGAAGCATGAGCAACAACGTGGCATGAATTTTTGGAGGGTTGGCCACAGGACACATGTGGAAAGGAGGTATTATATGTATGAGGAGATAACACAGATCAATACTCTGATCACACAGATCAATACTCTGATCATTCTATGGTACCTCATCATATCACATCTGTTTACATTCGTATCTGTTTGTATTCACAGAAACCCTGTAAACTTATAATTGTTACCTGATTTTTTGTAGCTCAGAAAATTGAGCCTCAGAGAGACAAAACAACTATTCAAGATCCCTCAGCACTCTGACTCCTAGACCTGTGAAATATGAAACAGGGTGTGATGAGAGGTTCTCTTAGATACCCGGGGAATTTCGTTCCCTAGAAATATGCATTCGTTGAGGTGGAATGTAGGAAATCCACATTGGTGGCTTGTACAATCATTATCCAGCAAAAGGGATAATGTACTCTGTAGGACATAGGCAAGCCTGGTCCCCTTAGTGAAGACACTAAGAACAGAATTCGGGCATATAGTATGTGGTAAAGATAGGAAAAGAAATGCAATAATTAAATCCATGCCAAAAGAGTACTTCAAATGAAATGAGAATATTGTGAAATCTCACAAACAAAGGACAGAAAAATGTTCACAATGTTCCTGAAGAGTGACCGTATATTGTCTCATCTGAGAAGCTGTGACATGAAAGGATGAACTTCTAACGATTCTGAGACTTCAGACTTAGCCTTAGGAGCCACAGCAAATCAGAACTTTCGACATCACAGGTGTCATCATCGCAGCACCCAGCAGTCAAGTGTGTCTGGTATATAGCAGCTAAGAGCAGCTCACTGTGCACACCAACACTAGATGTTCTAAAGGATTCAGACCCTTGAAAAGCTATGAAGGTAATCAATGAGCAAAGCACACCTGAGAAAAGGTATCCCAGTGTTTTACAATGAAGACTATCAACTGACATACTGAGTCTCACTCCCGTTATCTTCGAAACAGAAATAGTCTAAGACAGTGAGATGACTTAGCAAAACCACTTTCCATGCAAGCCCGACAACCTAGATTCAATCCCCAGATCCTACAGTGGAAGGAGATAACTAACTCCCAAATGTTGCCCTCTGTATACATCCCAACAATCACTCCCCCTCCTCCCCCACAGAGCAAGGTGGGGCAGGGAGGTTGGGGAGAGGAAGAAGAGATTTGAATTTCTTTATCTACCTTTTATGAGGTTGTCCTTATGTTTATTTTTAAATGATGTATTCTATTTTGTTTTGTTTATTTAGTTTATTTGGTATTTTATTTTATGTGTTTGGGTATTTTGGCCACATGCACAGATATGTGCTCTACATGCATGCCTGGTAAAATGGATTCCTTGGAACTGCAGTTACAGACAGCTTTATGCTGTTATGTGGGCCCTGGAAATTGAACCTCGGTCCTCTAGAGGATCAGCCAGTGCTCTTAACACTGAGCCATCTCTCCTGTCCTATCCTTACATTTGCATAAAACATAAAGTGCTGTTTGAGTGAATCACTCAGGACATGGAGGACTATAATTTGAAGTACTACTCACTTCTGTCAGTGTGATCACATAGGATAGTAGAAGGGATTTGTCTTTCTTCTTGAGGGACTCTGAACTCAATTATAGTAACTCAAAAGGTAGAGCTTTGATGAATAAAAGGTCTGGGGAGCACTGGATACTATCACTGCCTTGTGATTCTGTAGTTTTTGAATGAGAGACCTGGGAGACATTGTGGGAGCTGCATGGAGCCTTATGGACGTTCTTGGAACTCAGGATTTTGTACCTGGATCCATGCATCCACACAATACATATTCAAGATTATACTTCCCTATGTTAGGGTTGGCTTAAGGTAGATGTCTTTATGTATTTCTAATTCCACTCAGCTTTTTTAAAAACATGAATCCAGCCTGTACTGAGGCTGAAGCAGCTCTATTTCTCTCCATCCTGCTCTTATATCATTCAGGTTTATCCAAAACCCATGGTCAGCTCTTAGATCAAAGACAGAGTAATCAAGCAAAGTAGCAAACAAGATCACACAAGATAATAATTAAATAAGATAGTAAACAAAGCCACATGATAACCGTTTCTAATATTCTTATCTGTGTCTACTTCCTTGTCTGAACCCAATGACAAATGGCAAATTCCTAGAAGCAGCACCAAAAACTCTTAACATCTCCCCATTTTTTATTTCATAAACAAGCCTGACCCTGTCTTAGGTGATTCTGACAAGAATGCCTTCCTTACCCATTTTGGAATTTACATTTTCAAAAACAATGTAATTCTGTCTTAGGTCAGTAAGGCATATATAGATTACCAATCTTTGGCTGCCAACCTGCTAGATTAGTAATTCTGGGATCCATTTCTAGTTTTGAGCCATGTATTTGGCTGCCAACATGTTGATGTTGTTAAAGGCAAGTTTTATCACGATGGGCAGAAATAAAATATTCCCAGGACAAGACAGGCTAACATGATCAAGCTATATAAGCCATTCTTGAAGCTTGACCAAGATGGAAATACTGATCTTAAGCTGCAGAAGCAAGAGGGTAGTGGGCTTGAATATTACTGGAATAACAGCTTTGATTACATTAATAGCTAGCACCACTGCTTCTGCAATTGCTTTGACACAAGTTAAGACCACTACTTTTGTTAATCATTGAGCAAAAAAGGTTATTAATGCTCTGAGTATTCAAAAAGATTCAGATAGACATCTAGAACAACAAATTGACACTCTATGATACTATTCAAACTACTGGAAAGGAGGTTCAGAGTTTAAGAATAAGAAATAATCTTGAGTGTAATGCTAAATATCAATGGAAAATTCCAAGACACTTGCAGTATGGTTGTTGGTATAATTCTAACGCCTCTCTGAATAGTTTAACTTTGTGTAAGGAGATCAGGAATTTAAGAAATACAAAGCTCAACTTAAACTCAGTCTAGGAATGCAGGGCATCCCTTTTATCTTGGTCATCTTAATTCCACTCAATTTTAGCCCTACTTCCTTCCACAGATTTCATTGCTAAACAGTAACCCTCATACTTCAGCTCAGCTCTGATCAGATCAGCAAAGTACAAATAGCTGTTTTTTATCCTTAGATAGCTCCTCTCTTGTAACGTCTCCTAACTAGGCTCTCTGCAACTCATCATCTCTCAGGGTACTCACACCCGGTGTGAAGTTTCTGCTGTACTCCATGGCAATTCCACTGTGGTGTCCAAGGGCATACACCAAAAGCAGTATTTGTTAGGGCTGCTTCACTGGATGGATGAATTTCTCCCACAGAAAAGCACTTGCTTTTGTTCAGAACACATCACTCCACACACTTCTAAACCTCTCTATATCACAAGGTCACATGATTGTTGAGGCTCTGCCCTATGAGATCTACTCAAGGGCTTCTCTAATCCTGTGACCACATGGTAGTCCCGGCTGACTCCATCTGCCTTGTGAAAGCCTAATGCCCTGCTCCCAACAGCATTCTCTCCATACTTCTGTAGTTAGAGTCGGTAATTGTTGCTCTCTAGATTTATCACCGAGAAGCTATTTCCAGGTCAAATAACCAAATAAGCTGTATTATAGCACCATATCCTTGGATTTTCTTCTATGCCACTATTTAAATAATTTTTTTTTCTGGCACAGCTGCAGAATTGGGATCACAAAATAACACACAGACAAAGGCCAGAAGATGAATACTTTATTGTTCAACCACATTGCCATCATCCTTTGGCAAGGTCTTTGGCTATTTGATTCTTTCCAAATGGCTGCAAATATCATATGTACACCACCTGCCAGCTCCTTAACATAGCTTATAAGCTGAATGAATTTCAAGTAAAACCAGAATCTAACATCACAAACACACATATGATGAAGACAGGTCATAGACTATGATAGGATGTGAGGGTTCAGAAGCTTGTAGTGGATAAAGGTTGTGGAACAGTAAAATCATTGGCCAAGACAGGTTCTCCAGGGCCTATAGTATCTCGCTGCCATGGTCACACAGACTATCACTTGCAGTGGAATAATTTGGTGCTAGAAGAGCAGCTCTTTTGGCTTCTTCATAGCATCTTATGAAACAAGGACAAGTTTAGACCTGAGGTACAGAAGATTACATGTCCATCATCAGCATCAAACTTCACCAGGACCTGAATGCTATACGTCTAAGTCCCTTTGTATTTTCTGTCATCACATGTTTCAGCTTCTCCTTACCAACACTTTCCCACTCCTTCCCTTTTCCTTTTTGGCTCAGTCTTCTTGGGAATATAGTGAGAAAGAGGGTCCCTTACACCTTTGGTAACTTCTTCAAGTACATCTTCCTCCCTGGACCCTCCTTCCTCTCTATTCCTCTCTCCACTCTTGCTGATGTCTCAGAGAATAAGCCAACAGAATAGACATAGAGACCCTTCCTCTGCTGTCTTGGATATAGTCCTGATGACACTTCAGAAATAGAAGGCCTGGTTAAATGATCTCAAAGAACAGAGTGGCAGCTAGAGTTGAGGAGCAGAAACTCTCCCTCTTTTGTCCTTTGTCCCCACCTCCTATGTCTTATTTCCCAAAAGAAAGAAAGGCAGGGAGTGAGTGTGGTAGTCTTTATGAATTCATCATGGTTTTAATGTGCCCACTCCACTATTTCTCTTAGTGAAAGTTGAAACTTGACATGACTGAACAATTTCACACATACGAAAACAGTGAAAATTAACTGAACAGGCTGCTCCTTTTCACTGCATTATTCAAAAATGACTACTTGAAATTGCAACATTATTCAGGCTAGCATGCCACATTATAGTTATTGCTATGACTCCTGTAACAGATCACACAAATAAGGTGGCTCGAAGTAATACAAGAGCTGCAGATGCCAACAACATCAGGTGTCGCTCAATGCACGACATCATCGTGTGAGTCCGATTGCTTTCAGGACACACTCATCTTTCTGCTCCATCTCTTCCTTCCATCTTCTGTGTCAATAGCACAGTACATTCAGAGACCTCTTCCCTATTCCTCCTGTTTTATACCTCCTTACTCTGACTTTTAAGACCTCTGTGGTGGCACTAAGCCATAGTTGGAAGCAATCCTTCCATCCTGATGTCATTTAATTGATTTTACATCTTCAGCAAAGCCTCTTCTATGTCCACGAGTTCTGAAGAAAAATGGAATTCTTCTGGGAGGGAGGGAGTATTACTTTGCTTACTTTATATTCTTCCTCTCTCCCAGCCCTTGAACATCAGAGAAAATGCACTCGTCAAGATTGGGAGTAAAACCAGGCCAGGCTCTGGGATGGTTCACCTTATTTGAGATTTTCCAATTGTTTTCCCTAGAGCAGCTGTGCCAGGTTAGGAATGGAACAACTACTCAAGGTTTAAGATCAGATTCAGAATCCAGAAGTTTGTCGTTTTTATCATTTGGCCACTCTGTATGGGATGATGTAGTGTGGGTAGCAAATGGCTCACCAAATAATAGGCTGTCAGTGCAAATTGAATAGGACCAATTACTGTGGTCTATGCAACATCCAGACACAATGGCTACCTGGAAAGTCTTCCTGTTTCTTTGATGTTTGTTCTCCCTGCCAAAGAAGCACTGCATGCCACTCCATGACTCTGATATGTCAGAATCACGATCATGATGTTATAATTGTCTCCATCTGTATCTATCACAAAGCAGAAGCTCAATAATTATTGAAGACCTAAAACTTCAAATCACTAAGGTACCATGAATGCAGTTTGTGCTGAGAGTAGGAATGGAGGTGGAATGTTGGAGGTAATCAGTGGCCTTGTTTTGTGGTGACAAGCAAAATCTTTCAGATGTAGGAGTCCTGTTCTGACAGCCTAGTCATTTTCTCTGTCCTCAAGTAGCCTGGAGTCTAGTAGAAGGCAGTGTGGTGGCTAATTATGGCTGACAACTTGACTGCATCTGAAATCAACTTAAACGCAGGCTGCCAGCATGCCTGTGAGGGAGAGTCTTGATCAGATTGTTTTAAGTGGGAAGATTCACCCTAAATGTGGGTAGCACCATATGGTGGCAGCCCATATAAAAGAACACAGAAGCAGAAAACGTCACTGTTTGCCTGCTTGCCCTCACTTTTGCTGTCAATTACATATATCCTGTTGCTGTTCCTTCGATGATAGTAGATCCAACGTCTTCAGGGGTCCACTGTAGACTGAAGGCCCGCAGCTCTCCAGAAATCCTCCAAGCCTTCAGAAATCCTTAATGGGATCGCTAAAACATCCGACCTCATATGCTGAGTGAGTACTGGGTTCTCAGCCTCTCCACTGTGAGAGAGACATTGATGGACTTCCCATACCACGTCTTGTAAGCCAATCTAATAAACCCTGTGTGTGTGTGTGTGTGTGTGTGTGTGTGTGTGTGTGTCTGTGTCTCTGTGTGTGTGTCTGTGTGTGTGTATCTGACAAACATATATATGTGTGTGTGTACACAGGTAATATATTAGATATTATATGTAATTTGACCCCAATTATATATGAGTGAATATAATATATTATATAATATTACATTATATTACTTCTGTTATTTTAGAGAACCCTGAATACTACAGGTGAGAAAAGTCTCCTGAGAATTCCTAATGTCCCACTCTCCAATGTGCCCTCAACCACAGAGAACACAGCTTCAGGAAGCATGCCAAGAGACACAGAGAAGAGGAACCTTGTCAAGTCAGTCAGCTCAGCAACTGGGCAGACCTAAAATCCTCACAAGCATCCACAACAAGAGGAAGAATGAGGTCAAGACCTAAGAAGCAGTCGGGTATTGAGAGTTTTACAATGGGAAGCATTCAGAGGTGAAGACTGACAATGACCTTTCAGGTCTGCTGCCTAGAGAAGAATGGGAAGAACTTGTAACATCGGATGGGGTGCTCAGGCCAGGTAAGAGCAAACTCTTCAACTGTTGCTGGAGCAGTTGATCAGCCAAGCTGTCTGAACCACTGCCCATGATGGTTGCTTCACACATGAGGTAGATTGGCCATAGGTTCTGGGACCTCCTGTGACCGGGGTCAATCATGGCTCTGTTGCTTCTTGGATCAGTTCAGGCTTCAGGATAAACCCATCTCTTCAAAGGGGAAAGACACCATTCTGAAGGACAGGGTGCGTTCTAATGACTCCAGCCATAGCTTTACTATAGGGATGAATGTTAGCATCAAGAACAGAGGAAGACTTCATGTGACATGTATGTATTTATAAACTATTTACACTTACATTTCTTGGATTCATTCACTAAAACACTTGAATTATAGATCATCTTTTTCACACAATTATGAGGCTCCACATAAGTCTTAATGACAAATAACATTAACAGTGGCAGTAGGGTTGTAGTTTATCCCAAGCTGAATCAATACCTCTTGACTTTGTTTTGGTTAATAGACCATAAGCATTCATATAATGCCTCTCTGGTGAGGGGTAGCATCATGTGCAATGGGGACACCTGAGGTTTGGAGATGGACCTATTTGGCTCCTTCACCACTAGCAATACAAACCTAGAAAGTTCATTTGGCCTCGCCTGTCCATAATTTGCTTATCTATGAGGTGAGGAAAGGCTAGTGAGTAGACCAAATGGAATGATGAATGCAAAGGTAGTTCTGTAGCACTGTATTAGTTACCTATCTGCTAGCTATGTAAACACATCTGACAAAGGGAGCTTAAAGATGGGGGCTATATACAGAGGGTAAGGAATTTGAACAGAGGTATGTAGCAGTGGAGGATGGGGAACTGTGGGTAGCCACCAACAAGTCTCAGATGCCAGGAAAGCAAGAGGCTCCCAGGACCCAGTGGGGATGAGATTAGCTGAAATGCCCAACAAAGCAGAAGGAGAAACTGTAGAGACCATAGCAGAGGTTAAACAAGGCCCCCAGTTAGGGGATGGGACCATCCACCATCTCCAAATTTTAACCCAGAATTGCTCCTGTCTAAAGGAAATATGGAGATAAAGTATGGAGCAGAGAGTGAAGGAAAGGCCATCCAGAGACTGCCTCACCTGGGGATCCATCCCACATACAGACACCAAACCCAGACACTTTTGCTGATGTCAAAATGTGCTTGCTGACAGGAACCTGATATAGCTGTCTCCTGAGAGGCTCTTCCAGAACCTAACAAATACAGAGGCAGATGCTCTCAGGCAACCACTGGAATGAGCACAGGGTCCACAATGGAAGAGTTAGAGAAAGGACTGAAGGAGCTAAGGGGTCTGTAACCCTACAGGAAGAACAACAACACCAAGCAACCAGACCACCCCCAGAGCTCCCAGGGACTAAACCACCAACCAAAGGGTACACATGGAGAGACCCATGGCTCCAGCTGCATATGTAGCAGAGGAGCAGAGGATGGCCTTGTCAGGTGGGAGGAGAGGCCCTTGGTCCTGTGAAGTCTGGATGTCCCAGTGTAGGGGAATGCCAGGGCAGGGAGGCAGGTGGGAGTGGATGGGTGGGGGAGCACCCTCATAGAAGCAGGGGGAGAAAGGATGGAATAGGGGATTTCTGAGGGCAAAACCAGGAAAGGAGATAACATTTGAAATGTAAATATAAAATATCTAATAAAAATTTTAAATGGGACCAATGGTCAATTTGGCTTAACAGTTCCAGCAGAAATAGGCCATTGTGGTAGGCTATGGCATTTGCAGCAACAAGCAGTTGCACATGTTTTGTTCACAGTCAGGTATCAGAGATTGAAGAATCAGCTTGCTATATTTTATACAGTCCAGGACCCCAGTCCCTGGAAGGGTACAGCTACAATCCACATCCAAATCTTCCCTAACCTAGTCTTCCAACTAACCTAATCTAGATAATCTCTCACTGACAGGCCTTGAGTTTTATCTCTATGACAAATCTCTAAATCCCATCAAGTGGGCAATGCAGATGAGCTATCACGTCTAGTGAGTAATCATCCAAATGAAATTAAATCAGAATGTCAAAGAAACATGCTTTAGTGCTTATTATAGTTCTAGGTCTTGTGGCCAAGCTATCCAATCAACATTAGTGTTGCTCAACTGATGAATAAGGAAAATGAGGTGTCTGTCTACACTAGAATATTATATAGCCACCAAAAGGATTAGATCCTACTATTTGTGATAACTGGGATAAAAATGGAGAGTATGTTACATGAAATAAACTAGGTGAATGAAGACAATTGATACAGGAGCTCACTCATATGTATGTAGGATATTAAAAGGTAATCACATAAAAATTGAGGGAAGAATGGTGATTGTCATGTGCTGGAGAGAGTGGGAGGAAATGATGTAGAAAAAAACATTAACCAAGGAATATTAAGTTGCAATTACATAGGAACTAATTTAGATATGCTACTATTGAGTAGAGCAGTGGTTCTCAACCTTCCTAACACTGCAACAATTTAATAGTTTTTCAAGTTGTGGTGACCATGCCAACCATAAAAATATTTTCATTGCTACTTCACAACTGTAATTTTGCTACTATTTTAAATGGTTGTGACTTTAATATGCGTGGTCCGTGGGAAGTAACACTATTAGGAGAAATGACTTTGTTGGAATAGGTATGGCCTTTTTGGAGGAAGTGTATCATTGTGTAGACCTGCATTGAAGGCCCATAGTCTTCAAGCTTTGCCCAATGTAGAAGAGAGCCTCCTCCTGGCTGTCTACAGAAGTGAGTTTCCTCCTGGAGAATTCGTGGCTCCTCCAGAACCATGTCTGCCTACACACTACCGTTCTTCCCACCATGATGATAATGGACTGAACCTCTAAAATTGTAAACCAGTCACAACTAAATGTTTTCCTTTATAAGAATTGCCTTGGTCAAGGTGTTGCTTCACATGGAAACCTTAACCAAGACATGAATTGTAATGTAAACATCTGTGTTTTCCAATGGCATTAAATTACTCCTTTAAAAGGGTTTTTTGGCCTCCAAAGGGGTAATGAAAACACAGGTCAAGAACTGCTGCTGTAGTTACTAGAAATTGTAGTAATGTACTGTCTTTCTGAAAGCTAGAAGAAAGAATAATAAATATTGAATTTTTTTACCATGAAAAGCTGATAAGTGATCAGCAAAATGTATACCTGTATCTTGGCTTGAACATTTTACATACATATGGAATCACATATTATCCCATGGTTATACACAATCATTGATGTGCCATGCATCAGTTAAATTAAAATATAATACATTTTAAAATAGCAAAAAGAATGAAGGTATTCCCTTCTCATCCTCTTGTCTTTGGTTTGTACAACTGAGTTCTACATATCTTTCCTATTGGAATAATCTTGAATATAATCTTCCTAGCCTGTTTTCTTGTCCGGTGCAAATTTCCCTTGACATTCTCACTGCAAACCAGTACAAACCAGAGCAAACATTTGGAAGAAATGCTTTCGTGCATTGAAAAGCAGATAGAACAGGACCAAGGTCCTCAAGAGAAATGAAACACACAAGCATTTCCATATGGGTATATTCCCAACTGTGTGTGTTAGTTCTGGGTTGCTTCTGTAATAAAAGTTTAACACTGGCTTGAAATAACAGAAGCATATTATCTTATAGTCATTATTCCCTGAAGAAGTCAGATATCTGGGATGGTTAAAAAATACATCAAGCATTAAGAAATGTTGTGATCCTGGCAAAGGCTCTAAGAGACCGTCTTTTTATCCTTAGCCTCCTGTATAATTTTTTTTCCTTGGTTGTGACCCAACTCCATCCTTAAAGCTAATACTGCAGTGTTTTTAAATTTCCTGGCAGATCACCTTCTGCTTCTGAGCACATGAGGGATCCTTTATTTCATCGGTTCTACTTGGATAATACAGGATAATGTTTTTAAAGTCACCCATTATTAGCCTTAATTCCACCTGTAACCTTAATCCCCATTCTCATCAAAGAACATATTCACCCATTCTAAGGATTATTGGCTTCTGAGGTTAGGGGTTGTATTAGTTAGCCTGCTATGCCACAGCTCAGATTCAAAAAAGTCAATTGCTATGTTCTATGTATTGGCTGTTCTCGAAGTCACCAGTGTACAAGTATTAACAGGTGAAGCCTTTCGGAAGTGGTTAGATCGAAAGGGCAAAAACCTTGCCAGTGGGGTTAAGGGACATAACAAGGCATCAAAAAGCAACTCATTGACTTCTTTCATCATAATTTATTCCTTTCGTCATGCAAGATAAGCATAAAAGTGCAGTTAGACACTGAATCTTCTATTCCTATGACCTTGAATTTCCCTACTTTCAGGACTATAAGAAAAATAGCTGCTGTTTATAAGCCGGTACAATACTTTTGTTATAGAAATTCAAGGACCACATCCATCTTCCTGTGGAGTGAAAACACACGGGAATGTAATATATGTGCTCAACTTGCAAAGAGGTTGACCTAGAGACAAAGGAAGTATACGGAAAGAGTGACACAGAAATCCACATCCATTCGTTTTTAGTGACTTCAGGTTGTGACTGAAGGGAATGAAAATTCATTCAAGACCACTTAGGCATAGGCACCACAGCACCAAGACTAATGCCCAAATGGGTCAAAATGACTAATGTTGGATATCCAAGGGGTTATAAGTCAGTGAAAAAATGGCTGACACCAGATATCTAGAGCACCCAAAAGTAAACAATAGTGGAACCCCTGCTATAACTATTGATGGCAAAATGTCATTTTTAAGTGATTCTGTATAAATACAGCCTTGAGGTCAGAGGTGAGTGCCTTTTATCTTCTGCCTTTGCCAGTCAGTTTGTGTAGACCTGTGTGGCCTGCCTGAAGCATGTGAGTTGATCTGCTTGCCAGCCTGGGTATAATACATGCCTAGTTATGTGCTAGTGTCTGCCTGCTTAGCAGCCTGTGTGTTTATAAATAAAAATCTGTCTTATCTGCCTATGACTCCTCACATTCCCTTTAGCCTTGTGGCCTCCTATGGCTTCTCTCATTTCCTAGCTAGAGGATCAGATATCACATCTGGCATCGTCAGCAGGATACAACTATAGGATGATAGTCTAGAAGAAGTAGAGAGGATCCCTGAATTGATAGGAAAAAATCCCAGGGTCCAGTGGCCACCTTACCAGGAGGGGACTAGAGTATCTAAGATAAATTGGTTGGTAGTGACTATGCTGAAGACTGACTGAGGACGTGATGCATGGGAAGCTAACATGTTGGGAGCAGGGGGTGAGAATGAAGGTAGGAATCAAAAGCTCAGAAATGTGATTCTGGAATGTGATTAAGATGATAAGTTCATTAAAACCCCCTTTTCAAAAATGAGACCACTCTCAGAGTCACCAGCCTGTGCTATGTACCAGGTCAGTAAGATAGAAAGAACAGACCTTGAGTCCAAATGGTCATGCTTTTAGATAGAGGACAACTGCAGAACCTACATTCCTTACACTATGTCAGAACTGCAGAACTAACAAAGCTGTACCAAGGGACAGAGAGGCTCTTGTTGATAATGGAGGATATAAGCAAATTTACCTCAACTACCACCTACCCATCATTAAGACAGTCCCTGATGGTCCTGAGGCCATCATAACAGGGAGAGCGCTAGAAAATGAAATGTGTGATAGGCAACGTGCATCTGTCATGGTCCAATGCTGATGACTTGGGATGTAAATTCACCTTCTACGTGAACTTAATACAGATGTCCCAAAGTAAAAACTATGCCAGTCTCTCAAAGTGTAAATAGTTCTTCTGAGCAGATGATTGGGAAGCAGTACACATTCTATGCCAGAAACAGTGGCTTCAGTGGATTAGAGCTGTGGACCACTCCCTCTACCCTGCAGTTAAGTGCACTCCAGGGGCTAAAGCTATCAGGAGGTAACAGGCCTCTTGGCCATGCAGAATTCTGCAGTGTAAAAATGTACTGGCCTCAGAGTCCTGGGCCCCTGCCATGCTGCTGCTGATCCATGCCTCTCAGTGACTGAGTAAACCCTAGGGGTAGATATCTTATGAGGCCTAGTTGCCCTCCACATCAAGTACTATAAATTCAGATTGTGAATAAGTACTATAAAGCTATGGTGGCTGTTGCCTTCACCATCCCCTGGAGAGTGCTGCCCACATGCACTAGCATCAGTTGCTTTGTGGGCAACATAGATCCTTATAATGTCCCCCGTATAGCATGTGCAGAAGCAAAATTGCACTTTAAAAACAGCAACTGAGATTAGGCACTTCTTCTCATACAGGCTGGACAGGCCGACCCAGTAGGAACCAAAACCAGTAGGAACCAAAAACAGGCAAAAGTCAGAAACACCCCCTGCTCCCTCTGATATTCTGTGTTTGGTGGATATCCCTAAGAGGACTGCCTTTTCCTAAAGAAAAACAGAAGAGGAGAGGATGGAGAGGAAGTAACTCGAAGGAGAGGAAGGAGGAGAAACTGAGGTTATAATGTATTAGTGAATGAATTAATAAAATAAATAAATAAACCAGCAACAAATGAAAATAAGAGACTATGATTTTGAAAGAGACCAAGAAAGGGTATATGAGAAGGTTTGGGGGGAGAAAAGGGAAGGGGGAAATGGTTTAATTCTATTATATCTAAATTTTTAAAAACAAGTTTAAAAGGTGACTGAGACCTCCATGCTGAATGCACCTGTGCCACTCACCAGGATTTTGATGAACTGGTGGGCTTTTGCTTTGGTTTGTGCCACTATGCAGTGGAACAAGAACATTTATTTGCACCTGGGACAGTCAACAGTGGACATTGTGTGGTGGCGTTGCAACATCCTTTGTCATGGTTAAATGGCTCATCAGTTGGGGTTCTGACAGAGAGCCAAGGTAGTCACTGCACCATTATATTGAAGATGCTATGCTAACCTTATATTCTCATGCAGATTTAGAATCTATGACCTTGAATCTGAGAGCTGCTCTGAGTTCATGAGGTGAGTGGTAACCAATTCTAAAATGCAAGGGTCTTTGTCTGTTTAGGTCAAAGCAGGAGAAGACAGTAATGTTGCCCTAACAAAATAGTTATAGAAGCCTTGGGACCTGTGAAATTTATGTGTTAATACAACATATGAACACCACCCTAAAGATGTGTCCCATTAAACCAAGCCCCTACAGAGAAGGGACTGCCTTCTACTGCCTGTATGCTGATAGATCCAGAAGAGGGCCACAAGCCACATAAAACATGGTGACACTGTAACTGTCCACTGATGGTATTTTGATGAAACATATTTTGTCAAACTGTGACAAACTGGTGAACTAGATTAACGATAATTAAGATAACAATAAAACATGAATGCTCCCTGACTCCACATGTACACAAGATTGGGAGTTAGGATGGCAGCCTCTGTGAGGACAGCCCATAAGGGAATTGCTCCAATGACTAAAGTGACCCTCTGGAGCTTCAAATACCTCAGGAAGCAGAGCCTAGGAGCCAAGAGACGTAGATCTTGAGAGCTCATGGAATTACAGTCTGAGAACACTCAGCTTAAAGGCACACTCGTGGGCTTGAGAATGTTCAAGATCTGAGCACCTAGAAAGCCTAGAGATCTGAGCACCTACAGAACACATCATTGTTATATAGACTGTGGCTGTGAACTATGGTCTCAGGGAGAATCCCTACTACTACTGTGTAAAAGTGGTGAATTGAATACAGCATGAGACCATATAGGTCAGTTTATAGTTCGACAACCTAGTACTGATATAGCTATTTCGCAAAGGCCAAAACAGCTAAGGTTAAACATTGAGGGTACTAAGCAAAACTGATTGCCACCGGATACCTTGTGGAACCCCAAAATAAACAGTAAGGTAACCTGTTCTATAGCAATTTCTGGCAAATATGTCTTTTGTTTGATTCAGTCTAATTAGAGACTTGAGGTCAGAGGGAAGGGTCTTTTGTCTTTTGCCTTTTGGCCAGTTAACCTATGTGAGTCTGTGTATATCTATCTGTGACTTCTATGTTGATCTGTATGTATGACTGTACCTGTCTGTATGTTGCCGGCATATGCCAGTGTGTATGTAGGCACCTACCAGTATCTATCTGCCTAGGGTCTTGAATGTCTGTGAATAAAGTATGTCTTATCTGCCCATGACTCTTCATGTTCTTTTTCACATCATGACTTCCCACAACCCTCTTGCTTTCCTGACCTCAGAGTTCAGAACTCACAAGGCCTTCTCAGGGACTGCCAGAAAAGAATGGCTTTTGGAGGCCTGTGAACTGAATGGATGTTCATACTGAAAAAGAGATCAGGCACCCAGTGATTTGCACTTGTAATCCCAGCACTGGGGAGGGATGTGGAAACAGACAGATTCTTGGGTTTTCCTGGCCAGCAAGAGTAGCCTACTTGGTGAGTACGAGCACAGTAAAAAAAGTGGGAAGTACCTGGGAAACGAGAAAGAACACCTCACATTGTCCTGTGGCCTCACCCAGATGTGCATATCCATGCACACCCATACATCCACCAACACATACTTATTTGAAAGAAATAAATAGGTGTTAAATGAAATAAATTAATAATAGATGGACTGAGGCTATCTTTCTATGGTAGAGCACTTGCCTAGCATGTGCAGAACTTAAAAGGTAAGTGAGAAAAATAAAAGTCAACGAAATAAGAGATGAAAAATAACAAAAGCCCGAATGATCAGTGGAACCTACATAGTAGAAGGAAAAACTCGAATGTCATGGGTTGTTTGCCCTCTGACCTCCACATGTGCACACATGCACATACACGCACAATCACACAAATGAGTGGATAAGTGTATAACAAAATTTAAAATAAAAGATCTTAAGTGGTTCCTTGAAAATATTAAAACCCTTCTAAATATGAAAAGTTAGGGGTGTATCCTAACAGACCATATGAAGCTCAAGAAGGAAAACCAAAGTTTGGATACTTCAGTCCTTCTTAGAAGGGGCAACAAAATGCTCACGGGAGGTAGAGGATAGGAGGGACTTGGGAGGAAGAGGGAGGGGAAAGGGGAGCAGGATCAGGTATGGGAGGAGACAGGGATGATCTACAGAGGGTCAAGAAATTGAACAGAGGTGTACAGCAATGGGGAATGGGGGACTGTGGGTAGCCACCAGAAAGTCCCAGATGCCAGGAAAGCAAGAGGCTCCCAGGACCCAAAAGGAATGACAGTAGCTGAAATACCCAACAGCTCGGAGATATAACCCGTAGAGACTATAACCACTGGTTATAAGCACGACCCCCAGTTGAGGGATGGGACCACCCACCTATCTCGAAAAATTTTAACCCAGAGTTGCTCCTGTCTAAAGGAAATGCAGGGACAAAGAGTAGTGCAGAGACTGAAGGAAAGGCCATCCAGAGACTGCCCAGCTGGGGATCCATCCCATATGTAAACAACAAACCCAGACACTATTGGTGATGCTAAGAAATGCTTGCTGACAGGAGCCTGATATAATTGTCTCCTGAGAGGATCTGCCAGAGCTTGGCCAATACATACGTGGATGCTTGCAGCCAACCATCAGACTGAGCACAGTGACACCAATGGAGGAGTTAGGACAAGGACTGGAAAAGCTCAAGGAGTTTGCAACCCCATAGGAAGAACAACAATATCAACCAACCAGACACCTCAGAGCTCCCAGAGACTAAACCACTAACCAAAGAGGACCCATGACTGCATATGTAGTAGAGAATTGCCTTATCTGACATCAGTGGGAAGGAGGCCCTTGGTCCTGTGAAGGCTCCATGCCCCAGTGAAGGGGAATGCCAGGACCTTGAGGTGGGAGTGAGTGGGTGCATGGGGGAGCACCTCATAGAAGAGGGGGAGGGAGATGGGATAGGGGAAACTGGGAAAGGAAATAACAGTTGCAATGTAAATAAATAAAATATCCAATAAAAAATTTAAATTAGGAGTATAACTATACTCATAATGTCAATTGTTAGTGAAATGCAGAAACCCCACAAAATTACTCAAACACATAATATGAGAACAGAAATTCTGTATTTCTATGCATTCATATGCATGGGCACACTCACACATATACACACAAACACACACATACACACATACACACAAGCACACACATCAAAGGAATTGAGTTTGCTATAAGAACGTGTGTGTGCGTGGTATATGTATATGTGTATGTGTTTGCATAACTGTCTGTATGTCTGCATTTGTGTGTGTGAGTGTATGTATCTACATATGTTTCTGTGTTTGTCTGCATATGTGAATGTGTAACTGTATGCGTGCCTGTGTATGTGTGTATGTGTGTACGTGCATGCTCCTGTACCTGTTTGTATATATGTATGTGTTTGTCTATGTGTGTGTCTCTCTATGTGTGTCTATATGTACATGTGTGCATGTTTAAATGTATGTGTGTTATGTGGGGAGGGTCTATGCTTGTGTATGTGTGTGTGTGTCTATATATGTGTGTGTATATGTGCCTATATGGGTATATGTCTATGCACATATGTGTGTGTCGGTATGTCTTTATATGTGTGTTTGTGTGTGTATGTATATATGTGTTTGTTATGTGTGTATGTGTGTGTTTATATGTGTATGTGTGTGTTTGTATGTGTGAGTGTAAGTTTGTGTCTGTGTGTATGCGTGTATGTATGTGTGTGTACATGTGATATGAGAGTATATGTATATGTATGTAGGTGTGTGTGTATATGTGTGTGCATTTGTGTGGTGTGTGTCTATGTACATGTGAGTATGTGAATCTGCGTGTGTGTGTGTGTGTGTGTGTATGTGTGTGTGTGTGTGTGTGTGTGTGTGTTTGGTATTTATGGTGCATAAGTGGTTGTATCCATGTGAGCTCTTACCACTCCCTTTGGTGAACTGCTCACATATAATAACCCAAAACTGGATCATTTCCTTGTATGCCTCACCCTTACAGACTTGGCATAAAACTGACAAAAATTTCTCTGGGAAAAAAGAGAATCGCTTAAACCACTTTCAATGATAAATATAGCTCAGCGGAATAGAATGTGTATTTCCAAACTAATTTATCAAGTCTCCATTTAAAGCTTTTCTTTACAATTAGACATTAATAAAGAGGTTTATTGGGACATTTTAGTGATAGCGAATGTGACTATGAATTAGACACATTGTATGTGCTTGAAAGGCTTCACGGCCACATAAAAAGTAAAATGGCCACTGGCCATGGCTTTGTTCTTTTGTGTTCCATTAATATTTTCTGGGGAACAAATCCTTGAAGCATATGGTCTCTCCTCCTTAGCTTACTATCTGTCACCCAGCAGGAAATTCAGCTTTAAGTGTTTAGCCTGGTTCTGATTTGCCCTGGTGAGGCAGTGCAATTTCTTTAATTTTACAAGGTTCCAGAAATTCATTCTTGCTGCCATTGTTAGGAATTTTTGTGCTTTTGTTTTGCTTTTCATTTAACATTAGCATCGCAAAACCAAGAGCTGCTTGTTTAGGGGAATAAGTAGCATAGACTGCAGGGTGGCGGTGAGGTAGGCAGCCCCCCCTTGCCCCACATCTGCCTGTGTAGGCTGGCACTGTTACATAGCTGCTTTCCCACTGGGAGCTTCCTTCAGCCTCCACTCTGTCTAAAACAACAGGGAGGTTCTACCTGCATCACAACACCAGAGCCTAGGTAGCCGATGAAGGGAGAGCTACACTTTAGTCAGAGCGTTCCTCACCAGACCTGTCCTGCAGTCACCATTGACAAAGGCTTTCACAGCACCCACCAGTGTCTGCTGTGTCTTTCATGAGAAAAGCACTGTGTGGAGCTCTGGTTTCCAGATTGATCAAGGGAAATTGCACCCACAAATCCATTACACACTCCAGCACTGACAAAAGAACAGTTTGCATATTTGAGCATATTTCTCCCTCACAACAGCCTTATGAGACCAGTATTGCTACTCCTGTTTGCCAAATGAGAAAAACTGAGATGAAAGTCGCCTGCAATAACTTCTTCTGAATGGACAAAACTCCTGTGTATCAGTGTTCAAAGCTCCCTCCTTCACCTGCTGCTGGCCTGCCCAGGGCTTTCTACATACCTGTTTCCAAACCACCCGGTCTGAGCATAAGCAAGGTCATGAAACCAAAGACAACTAAACAAATCTAGGAAACGTGAACTGCAGATCATTCAGTGGCTTCCTGAGGAAAATGTGGTTCCAGGTGACAAAAAGAGCTACTGGATGCCGGAAGTTGAGTCCAGAACAAAACAACTACCTGGGTTAGAGCAAAAGAGACCTCATCCTGACTGGAATATACTTAACTTATCTTAAACTAATATCAGAGAGACCGTTCTTTGAGAGTAAAGCCCCACTGTTACTCTGAGGATTGTTTGTTTGTTTGTTTGTTTGTTTGTTTGTTTGAAACTGGCTGAGAAATTGTGCACTAAAAACCAGCCACAGATATTTAGGGGCAACAGTAGTTATGACCCAAGACAGATGTCATATCGAGCTGAGTCTATGTACCCTCTTCTTCACATTTTCACAACCCTCTCAGGCTGCAGTAAATTTTTTCACACACTGTCCACTTATGGGTAGACAGCAGGGGACTATTCCACTAGTCTCAGCCTGGGAACCTCTGTGAGTAAATCCACTTCCAAGTATTCATGGGATAGCTTTGTCTCCAAATCACTGTAAGAGGGCTTTTCTCTGGCTTTCTTCACCTTCCACTTGGTGGTGAGAACATACCTGTCTGTCATCTTTGAGACAATGTTCCCCTGATTACCAACTTCTTAAAGCATTGTGCTCAAATATTCTGGAGATTACAACACACATTAAAGCTGCTTGCATTCATTTTGGCCACCATTTAATGCCTCACACTTAAGCCCCCAATGTTAGAAGACATTCAGTTCTCTGCCCATCTTACTTTCAAACAGCACTGCTACAGGATGAAGATGAAGAGTTGCTGACTTGAATAACAGCTAAAGGGTAACCGTTGTGCTGGAATCAGTTCATTGCCGCAGTAAACCTGGATCCTTGGGGTCACTTTGCTGAGAAACCAGCCAAATGTGGGCAGAATTGAAGGTCCCAAAGGGTGGACCAACCCTCCCTCATAGTTGGCAACTTGTAAGAACAGGCACTTAAAAGTATAGGACTCTGATAAGCATTCAAAAGAATGGGATATATGACCTGTCTCTGGTACTAGATGAAGACACAACATTCTAAAATGCCTAGAGTTACTGTCTAGTCATGCTTTCTGATTAAAAAAAGAAACCAAGAACCTATCATTATCCTCTCAAGAGTTAACGTAGATAGGCCTGTCTAGCTGCTAGGCAAGAGAACACCCTCATGGGAGCTTTCTGTCCTAAGAAACTTAAGAATTAGTGTAAACTTAACCTAAGATTGTGTTAATGTAATGGTCACTCTGCCCATTGCTCACTTCAGCCCTTGAGGATGCTCACTGCTGCAATGGTCCCTTTAGCATTACCCACTCTCACCCCTTGACTGTATTCCACGTTACTCTGTCACAAACTCTGCCTTCTACACTAAACTCGGGGTGTCCATCTGAATCCCTTCAATGGGGAACACAACAGTGCTAGGCTAAGTGGGGAAGGCAGAGACGGATAGATCTCAGTAATAGCTTGGCTTGGCCATCTACAGGAGGAGAATGAAAGTCTCACCTACCTTGAAGAGTGATAGTGAAAAATGCAGAACACAGTGCATATAAACGTGGTTTTAGAAAACTATAGGAAACTGTTGTCCACGGTTGGCATGGGACTATTACTGGTCCCGTGTGATAAATCCATGTCATTTCTACTCTCAATGTTTTGCTTTTTCTTCTTCACTGCACATGACTCTTAATTGAAAAGCACTGAAAGGTTAAGATTGTAGAAACTTACTTTAAAAGTCTTAATTGGCTTTATTTTCATCCTAAAGTCAAATATCTCTTTAGACCTTAAAACATACTAAGCATTCCAAAAAGCTGAGCAGAAGCAAGTTTGCTTTATAGACAGAGATGGATAGAAAGCAAAAAGCACAAAGAATAAAATGTAGACTGTTCACTTCAAAGTACTTTCCTTGAATGCCTGAGACAGAGATAAAATGAGAACTAATTGGTTTCTCAGGATTGTCCTTTTTGCTTTTGGGGGAGGGGATGTTGCTGGTGGTGGTAGTGGTGGTGGTTGGTTCAGGTTTGATTTTTTGGTTGGTTGGTTGGAGTTTGTTTGTTTGTTTGTTTGTTTGTTTGTTTGTTTGTTTGTTTTAGGCAGAGGTAATTTCATCATGACAATAAAGATATAGGACATCATGTTTCAAAATGCATAATGACTGGAGTGGCCATAATAGTATTCAAGAGTCATTAGCCAACGTCTTCTAAGATTCATTTTTACTTCTGAGATTATAATAATTACAATACTTCTCCCTTGTGTTTCCTCCATCCAAACCCTCCCATATACTCTGCCCCAGTCTCCTTCAAATTCATGGCATGTTATTTTATTTACTCTTAATATATATGTATGTATATATATATCAGTTTGTATGATGTTACTTGTATGTTTGTTTCCAGGTCTAACCATCTGGCTATGTATGATACAGTTGATGTGCTTTTCCCTGAGGCAGACCATCACTTCCATTCCCAACCTGGTTGCCTATTG